>NW_022145597.1:5804455-6034455 GCF_000002235.5 Strongylocentrotus purpuratus
CTCCTCCTTGCCTATCCCTTTCTTTCTTTCTTCCTTTCTTCTATTTATAATGTATATTATGTATTTGTGTATTCAGGCGTACCCATTACAAGCTTTGCTCGTCGGGTTTCGCGCCTTCTTCCTTGTTATACAAGTTATTTAATTATATATATGTTCCTACGTATGAATTTTATTGTTTTAACAGATGTCAAATATGTTGTCAAATTGAATGGAAGAAATCAATGTTCATTTGAATCATCAGTGGCTGCCTTGCTAAAGCCAGGGTAATAACCGGGGCAGCGCCAGGAGCGTCACAACGTGACGGACATGTGCGCTATATAGAAGCCACCATTATTATTATTATTATCATCATTGCATGATGTCAATATTACATAAGGTTCATTCCATGGGGTCGGAGCAATCTTTGTGACATGCCAGAAGTGAGAAACCATGTCTCCTATCAACAATAACAATGATTGCTCAAATTGAGTTTAGCTTAAAAAGCTTTATGGTGAATCAATATTATAGACCCAAAGTTTATGTAATGATATACAGTGTAAATAAATGTGATGTCTAGGTACAAAAGAAATTCATATTAAGCAAAGATTTTGAAAAGAACCAACTGAAACATGAATAATTCTAGCAGTACACTAATATATTTTCATTGCATAGAAATCATCAACAGATGATTTTATCTTTCATTTAAGCTTGATGGACATCATCCTATTTTTCGCCCCATTCTCATGGAATGACCCATACAATACATGTCTGTAAATAGAAATCATCTGGAGCCAAGCAGGTGCTAACTCATCTTTTAATACAGAGTTAAAGCCCTTCTGGCTGAGAGCTGACCATATCCTTCATCCTACACATTACATGACTTACCCAACCTTTTGTGAAAACATGCCCCTTTATTCACGAAAAGTTGGTAGTAACATTTGTGAAATAATCTTCTATCTCATGTACAAATGGTCTAGTCCAATTTACCCAATACTTTGTGAAAACCCAACGGCAAACCTACAAAAGGTCGCGTCCTTAACACGCATCTTCATCTGATCTTCCGCTTTTGTTTCATGAAAGGTCGTGTAATGCGACCACCTGACCGGCCATGATGACCCGATCATTCGAAGTAAGCCAAATAATTTGATTGCATAGAATTCACAAGGTTGCCATTAAGGTTACCATGGCAACAAGATTACGTATATATCAGCTCAAGGGGCAGTTACATGTATGCAAATTGATTTCATCAAATCTGCTGCTGAGAGATTGAAGGTTTTTCGTTCAAATTATTTTCATACCAATGTAAATGCCCCTCTGGCTTTCAACAAGTAATGATATTTCAAAATGTATTTTCACTGATTACAGAAATCTACATGTATGTATATATACATGTATATAAAAATTTAAAAAAGTAAAATCATTCAAATTGAGGTCAAACATTTATTTGTCCAGTCTATCATTTTGACTGTGATGCTATTGTGGCCTTAGGGAATAAGATCACAATAAATAGGGACTCACTAATTACAAACTGAGAAATCAATACCTCAGGCAATGAAATTTAGTTTTCATTGATTACCTGACTGGACACAGTCTTCAAATTAGTAATTATATGTTTCCTAATTTGAATCGATCATATAGAATGCACAATGTATTCTCTATTGTTCTCAGTTGACCTCATATACAATATTAATGCTGGCCTAAGGGCATTTCTGTAAACGACTAATTGTATTTGGCTTTTCTTTTTTTTATATCATGAAAATAAAGACAGGAAATTAAAGGGGGAGTCCACCTTGATATATCGATTTGAATTTATGCACTTGAGGATTTAGGACAGCACATCTCCCTTGAAACCCCTTTCAAATGTGATGACCTATTTTAATCTTCATTTGTTGTTTCATTGTTCAGGAATTTTAGAGCGAAAAGGCATCCTAACATTGATTGATAACCCTTTATTTGTTTTTTCATTTTTTTGTTTGTAAGAATATTTGATGAATTGTGCCCCCTCCCTTTTGAAGCCTCTCTACACTACTTTGGCCAGGAGGGATTAGACCTCCCTGCATGGTCACTGACAGGTGGTTATCTCATCAAATCAGCTCTCAATTTAAACATACGAAAAAGCGGACCATGGGGCTGCAATGGTCACCAATTAGGCATTGTTTGCTATATAGAGGGCGCAAGTAGCTATAGGTAGTGCAGTGGGGCTTTAAAAGATCCTGGATGCAGCCATGTTTTCAATTACCATGCCTTAGCCCAAACAGCACCTTTTAATGAGTAAACTCACATGCACTTTACACATGTTCCCCAAAATAAACATGGATGAATGATTTTTTCACTGGAGCAAAAAATATCCCAGCCAAATGCAATGTCTGTTTGGTGATGTCTAAATTTACCACTCTCAAATATTTACAATTTAAACAGTGCCAGATGCAGGTTTTCTCACTAATAACAATCTGAAATCTGATCGCCGGGGTAATGATTGTATTGCTGATTTGTTGTCGTAGAGAGGGAACTATCTCACTAGCTTTTGCCTGTAGCTGCACACTCTTGACATTTAATCCACTAGGTTACGTGCTTTAGAGTCCCATCTTGCTTGCCAACATTTCAAATCAAATACCGGTAATGAAACATTTAGCTTTCCCCATTAAATAGATTATCTTATTTTTCTTAGGTTAAGGTTGCTCATTTGTCAGAACATCATGGTTAACCATTACATTAAACCTGATTAATACAGGTATGAATATAATTTAACATGTACATGTATGCTCAACAAAGACTATTGTTCTATTGTACATGTACATATACAGTCAACCCTGCTTCAGTGACCACCTGTCTATAAAGACAATACAACTTTTTTTTCTTCTTCCCTTGAAATGGTTTCTCATTGAAACATGTAATAATGCAGCCTTTGCATAAGGACCTCCTGTTTACAAAGACAATTTCTTGTCTCCCTTGAGTGATCTTTATAGACAGGTTTCACTGTCTTTGATTTATCTTGATTTATTTTTAAAAAATGTCTTAATATTTGTCAATGATTTATGATAATGAATACATTGATCATACATGTACATGTATACTACATGTACATGTAACACAGGGAATTGATACATCAACATCTTCCTTAGATAAAACAATACTCTTGATCCAGAAATCGTGATGCACTCAAAGTTCAGACATGATGCGATACACTTAATTTCATATGGTTTGATGATGCGTTACACTTAATTTCATATGGTTTGATGATGCATACATTAGGAGGCGTATTGTACATTTGTTTAGCTGAGCATGTGCACTGCATGATGTGACATCATCCAATAAAGCGACTATTGGCTTTTTAATTGAGTTTTTAGTCAATTTTCAACTTGATACTCATATTATAGCCCATTGTATACAAAAATTAATACATGCTCGCGCATTAGTAATATGAACTACCCTTGGTTAAGTCACATTAAGACAGACAATGAACTCAATGCAGCTTGTTTGTATTGGTCTTATTCACTATCCTATTGTGACTTAACCTGCATGCAGCGCACATTCATTTAATGCACTCACAAACATGTATTATTTCTATAATCAATAATTAAAGCATCAACTTAATATCCAGCAAACATATCCCTTATGAATTTTGTATTCAAGTCGAATTATTAAAAAGATTTGAGCCTGCCAAAGCAATATCCTGTTTGATCAACTACCCACGGATCTTTCCTCATTGAGGATTATTACTTCCGTCCCGTCAAAAAGGTATAGAACACGAGAATGTGATCATTCATAATGAGGCGATTGAACAGGTTGGCAACTATAAATATCTTGGAACTGTCTTAAATGACAAATTATCATGGAGGGATAACACACAATCGGTGTATAAGAAAGCTAACAAGAGGTTGTTTTTTCTGCGTAAGTTGAAAAGTTTCCATATAGATGCAACAATCCTGACCCTGTTCTACAATTCAATAATAAAGAGTGTCCTGCTTTTCAATATTATATGTTCATTTGGCAATCTATCAAAACAGGACAAGAAGAAATTGGAAAGGCCATGTAAAATAGCACAACGCATAATTGGGGTAGAAGTAGCTTCTGTCGAGTCTCATTGTACTGAGCAAATTGTTGATAAGGTCTGTGCAATCATGAAAGACAGTACCCATCCACTTCATTTATTTTATTCATTTAATCGTTCTGGTATCCGACTTCGCCCCACCCCAACCCGCTTTTCACGATTCAGATATTCATTTGTACCCGACTCTGTTCATAAATTCAACTCACAGGTTAAACATTAAACTTCTGCGTCAGAAATAAATTAATACTGAAACTATTATGATTTGAAATACCAACGACAAAGGCTTAATTTTGAAACTCATGATTTGAAGTACCAACAAGTGCAGTAGAAGACGATTTAAAACTTGGGCTTGCCGAGGAGCTCACCTATTATCTCCTTGGTCTGACTTACTATTTGACATCTTGAGGATATGATACAATATCAATTGAAAGCGTTAGGGCATCAAAAGAGATCTTACATGTACAGATTACTCCATGTTCTGGGGGTGTTTCATGAGGACTAAAAATCAACTTAAGTTGGACTTGAACTATGGCAGGCCATTCATGCCACTGGATGCTCTGAGCCCCATTAGTCTCTCAAGGGACGTCACAAATCTACAGAATCCACAATTTTGATACTATATTACTGAAGGAAAAAACGTTATCTCAAGATCATAACTTCTAAGGTGTTTTTCCTCTAATTTTACATGTACATCAGATTTAAGACTGTTTAAGGTCATAAATTGCCTGCCATATTTCATGTCCAGCTTAAGTTGATGTTATACCCTGTTTAGATCTATGAAAAAAGTGAGGTAATAATAATCTTTTAAAGTCTACTCCAAATTTTATTAAGTTAAACCGAAAATGGAAATTCTTTTTGCCCAATTGATCGTGAGGGGGGGAAAGGGAAAAAAGGGGGAATGGACTCTTTGTGCCCCCCCCCTCCCCATTTGGATGCAGCCAATTCCCTTACTCTGTTTCTTTGATGAAATATCATCTTCATAAATGTTGATTCACTGATAACAATTAAGGCCTGGTGAAATTACATGTTCACTATAATTCTTTGGAGAAAAAAAGGAAACAAATTACTTGGAGGTCATTTTTGCATCTGAACAAAGCACAATATTACATTTTTTAAAACAAAATCAACAAAAACTCACCTTTTCTTGACTTTTTCACTTTCTGGCTTCCCTTGATCATTGGTTCCCATTTCTTAGCTCTCCTGGCTAGCACTGATAGATACTGCTTCATGAACTCCTCATACGTCTCGTAATCAAAGTCACCCGGTCTCTTGAATCCATAGCCATCAATCTCACTGCAAGCAGAAAAAGAAGAAAGAAATTTAGGATTTTCAATTCTTTTTGTGAACAGTCTTTCATTAAAGAATTTGCTAGTAATTTTCTGCTGCGACATATATATATATATATATATATATATATATATATATATACTGTATATATTGCATGAAAAGTGTACAGGAATCTTGATTTAAGCTGTACACTGTTGTCTACAAGGGCATTTTCATAAATTAATGATAAAAGTCACATCTCATTAAAAAAAGGCGTTTAAAGTGTAATACACATGTTTCAAAAGAATGTCTTCAAATTTGTATTAAATATCAAAAAGGAGTCTTCTCCCATTTCATAATGCTGAATTGCTGACTGCTAAATAACTTTGGAAAATGAAAAGTAACTTCAAGCTAAAACATCATAAATGCACCCACATGAGACAGTATCCTCAATGTTATTGAACACTGTACAAACACAAGGAGATCAGTCTGTAATATTGCTGTTTCTCTTTAACTTAACCCATCAGAAAATTCCCTAGTGTCACGCTCCCACCATCAATGCCACCCATCTATCAAATTGAGCACCTTCGATTTTTGCATGAAAGAAATGCATGTTCAACAAATACACATCTATCATATTCCCCTTGCAGGGGCTACTTTCAATGGGAGAAGTTAATATCGAACCCTGGAAGCCCGTCATCATCGTAGAACACATGCTCCTGCCAAAATTGTTATAATTAAAGATAAAGGTGAGTTCTGGAAATGTGATTGCATTGTGAGAAAAAGGTGTGGAATGGATCAGAAGCAGGTGATCATGTAGCATGTAAGTATTGGTGTGCACTGCAAGGTTCTGGAGTCATCAAAATCATCATAAATTTGACGCAGTCTTGGTAAAGTAACAAGCACTGTACACAGAAAGATATACATGTACATATGGGACTACTCAAATGGTGTCGGGGCTACCTACCTTGATTTCCTTATCTTGCTTTGCTCATTACTCAGCCAGTATACATTTTCTTCCAAAATTGTTGGGCACATGACATTTATTTGTAATCTTGAACATTCAGTGTAAGTTTCGTTTGATTCTGTGAGAATTAATTTTTTTTTAAAAACCAAAACTCAAGTTTATCTTCTCCTAAACTTACAGAATTCTTAACTGTAACCCTGGACCTTAAACACTCTATCTAATGTACATGTAATCATAATCCTAACCCTAAACCTAAAGGGGAAGCCCCCCTGATATTAACTTTGTTTTTAATAGAAGCAGAAAAACTGGTCAGTGAAAGTTTGAGCAAAAACCGATTAAAGATATTAAAGGAAGTTATGCATTTTTGAAGATGCATTTAAACAAAAATCGGCAACTCTGTGATATGTTTCTTGTGAGTTCCCTTCTCAATTGCCCTGTACTAACCAAAAATTTATATTTTCTATACATTCACCCTAAATATAATTATTGCAAAATTGTTTTTTATACAACCTCTGTATGAAACAAGTCTATTCCGTCATCAATAAATTATAATCACAGTGTTGCCTATTCGTATTTCACTGATGACAACTGCAAAAATTCAAAAATTTAAAAATTTCCTTTTTTAAATCAGATATAGCTCAAACTAATACATTAATCTGTTTCTCTCATTTCTCTGCTTTTATTGAAACCGATATATATCAGGGTGTACTTGACCTTTAAACGCTATACATAATGAACATGTTATCGTAATCTTAACCATAACCCCTATAATATTACAAAATGGATCCGTGGATGTTTGTCTTTTCCTTCTATGCCTTTAAATGTTTTAAATGAACAAAGTATGCACACCCAAATGATGAAAATCAAGATTTATCATTTTGAAATTGAAGAGAACCTTTAATAAATGTAATACTTGACTTGAACATGTACGATGCGATGTACATGTCTTTGTTCAGTGTATCTCTGGAGAATCACGGTACACTTTGCCCTAACTAAATATACTCTCTGGTAACAGCTGGTTTAATATGTCGGTGGGATCTATGCGAGAGAGGGCAGACAGAATCACTAGGAAATGTGAGGTTACTGTAGACATGGGATTGACGCTGCGCTCTTTAATTGAATCAATACGCAATCTTAACATTCACTCATGCACACTGAGTCTGAAATCGTCAAGCATGGAAAAAAAATTACAGCAATAAAAAAAAATGCTATGATCGATTCCCCTATGACTGACGAGTGTTGGATTGAAGGAATCTGAAGGCTTCATATATCATGTTTTAGGGCGATTCCATACAATGAGTTTACTATGTATCGTATAAATATTAATAACATGATTGAAATAATAATAATATAAAAAGCAATAACAACAACACCATCACCAACAACAATAACAACACCAACATCAATGCCAATAATAATAATAATGGTAGTAATATTGGGCTCTTTTATAGCCCTCATGTCTGTCAAACGTAAGAAAACCCAGTGCTCCAACATTTGAAAGAGAAAGGGCATTCATTTCATCCATATCATATTACACTGAGATAACGCCTTCATATATCTCATAAAGGATACATCGAATGTTAGTTCAACAGTATATTGCACATTTCTATGATTTATGAATCAGTTTGACACATTGATTGATCTGTCACAACTCTGGTTACATTATAAACAACAATTGTACATACTCTGCAATCCTCTCAATGCTGATGAACGTTAAATGCACTTTCATTGAGGGCCTTCGGAAATATTTGAATTCATGAATTAATGTTTCCTTTGGAAGGCCTCTAATAATAGACAGGTTTGAGTGTTTTGAAGTGAAATACTTGAGACAATTAGACATTTTCAAATGTGCATGGAATGAAGGCACAAGAATTTCATCCCATGAAAGCATAAAACTTTGAAATATTACACTAAAGAGAAATACCATTTGTAAAAGGCATACTTGAGTGTAATGAAGTTCACCTGTGTAATGAGGGGGTATATTCATATCTTCAGCGGATACACTTCTTACTTTGAAGATGAATACTCTACTAATATAATTGTATGAAATGAGAGAGGGAAAAAGAGAGGGGGAGGGAGAGGAAGAGAGAGGAAGGGAGGGGGAGGGGGAGAGAGAGAGAGAGAGAGAGAGTGAGAGAGTGAGAGAGAGAGAGAGTGAGAGAGAGAGAGAGAGAGTGGAGAGAGAGAGAGAGAGAGAGAGATAGTGAAAAAAACAGAGAAAGACAGATAGAGAAAGAGAGAGAGAGACACACACACAGAGAGACAAACATATTATAGAGAAAAAGACACACAGGGAGAAAGAGAGAGAGAGAGAGAGAGAGAGAGAGAGATAGCTAGAGACAGAGAGACATAGATGATAGAGAGAGGGGGAGAGACAGAGAAAGAGACAGAGAAACATAGACAGAAAGATACAGACACAAACAGACAGAGAGAAAGAGACAGGCAGGCAGGCAGACGGAAAGTAAAAGAGACAGAGAAGCAGAAAGACACACACAAACAGACAGACAGACAGTGTGAAAGCGAAAGAGAGAGAGAGAGAGAGATAGACAAAGATAAAGAGAGAAGGAAGAGATAGAGGAGGCAAAAAAAAAGAGGAAAAGCAGCGTGATAGAGCGGGAAAGATTGATAGAGGTAGAGTGATATGAGAAAAAAATAGAGAAGCAGACCAAATAACCTTTACAAGGATTTGACTTATATCCATCCACCAAGTATTCTATTTCATGCACAATTCTCACTACAATGGACGTCAGTCCCTGAATATTGCCTTGTTCACACATGTTTTAAACTGCCTCAAAATACACACTGCTACAGCAAAATGAAATTGCTCTGGCTTATTTTGCCAAAGATGAAGAATTCGGGTTGCTACTACTAACTACCCAGTAGGCTTTAGGTTAACCATTAGGTCAAGGGGGTATTAGGTTAACGGTTAGGATTAGGTATAGTGTTTGGTCTAGGGCATTGACCACACAATTATTATTATTATTATTATTATTATTATTGAGTATGCGTTGTACAGTATGTAATACTGTTATGGGCATGTTTTCATTTTTATACACAGCTTCAATTTTCATCTCTATCAGCCATTCATTTAAATGTTAAACATGTTCTTATTCTGCTGTTTCGATTTTGTTTAGCGATTCAGCACATTGCGTATGAACACGGCTTCACGTAACTGCATCTTATCAATGATGTAATACTACATGTATTTGGGCATGTTTCTATTTCTCTAAACAGCTTAATTTTTCACCTCTATCAGCCATTCATTTAAATTCATAAAACGATATTAAAACGATTCAACACATTGCATATAAACAAGGGGTAACAAAACTTATCCGTAACACCCACAGAAACTTGTGCCCTTCACATAACTGCATCTTAACAATGATGTAATACTGTTTGGGCATGATTTTTTTTATTGTTTTACACAGCTTCATTTTCACCTCTATCAGCCATTCATTTAAATTCATAAAACGATATTAAAACGATTCAACAAATTGCGTATGAACAAGGCTATACATTACTGCATCTTATCAATGATGTAATACTGTTTGGGCACGGTATGTAAATTTCTTTACACAGCTTTATTTTTTCACCTCTATCAGCCATTCATTTAAATGTATTATATAAAAACGATGTTAAACGATATTAAAGCGATTCCACACATTGCATATGAACAAGGCTAATGAAATGAATACGTACGATCCCATGAAACGGTAGAGGGGATCATACCCCTGGAAGCGAAGCTCAGGACTCAGAATATGCTCCAAATCTTGCGCTCCAGGAAGATATATGGAGAAAGGCGTCCCTCGTAACGAATACATCGCAACCTGAAGACAAGTAAATCTCAGAGACGACGGAGCGGGGTTATCCCCCAAAACGGGCAGATGATGGGAACTAGGTTGACCCCAAGGGCCGCTGTCACGCTGTACGTGTAAGTAAATCCTGTTTCTCACACACAGGTAACTTGATTCCTCCCGTCACAAAGACTTTCATCATAATTCTCTCTGCATTGTATACAGGCTAATACAAGGCTAACGGACTGGGTTTGTCATCTTTATGTTGTACAGCATGCAGTCCTGACAACATTCAGAATCCTGTATTTCACTAAAACAGATTTACATTTATTTTTAATCTAGTCTGTATAAAGCAGTAAATATTCAAGCTCTTCTACAGACTGCATCTACAAAATGTAATGTACTTTCCAAAATTAACCAGGAACAAGGAAACCAATGGACTTCATTGTGTACTCAAGTATTTAACTAGGAAAGCAATGATGTTTTAGAGAAAAAAACATATGTTTTCAGAACCATTTAAAAACATTTTTGTTTAATTGTCCATCTTAATAGGAGTGGGACAACAACTTCATTGTGAAGTTCACCATTATTGAAATCAAGTATTAAACAGAATCATACACGGAAAGCATAAAGAAGTAAAATTTGAAAAGAGCTTTAAATTACAAAGCAACAACAGTAGTAAGTAAATCTTGCTTTTATAGCGATATCTATAGTGCTCTTAACAGCAAAGTGTCAGCTTTCCATCACCCAGCCATTTGGCTCTTTATTTCTCAAATATCTTTACGAGAAAAAAACCTGGGGTCTAGCAACAGCAAATTCAATTCTCTAGACGGAACAGCACCAGACAGTTATATTTACAGAGAGTGCGAAAACTGGCCGGATTAACCTCACATTATATGCAACAGCACTGTGAAAAACACTTATATGTCTGCGGCTTGGGTATCAAGTGCACACACTGACATCAAAACATCTCAACTCAAAAGACCACAAGATACAGGCTAAAACGTTCCGCAGAGAGAGACAGAGAGAGACAGAGAGAGACAGAGAGAGAGATTGCGAGTGTCAAAACAAGGTGAGATGCGGTTGTACATGTACAAGCTGATGAAATAAAAAGAAGACCAAATAAAATGCTTGCTGGCCAGCTTTTACAACATGACTCCAATACACAAAACAAATATCTTGAAAATGAAATAGCTTGTCCAATCTCCAGTAAGTAAAGTACTTTCCACAGAAGGTCCAATATAGAGAATTGCAGCATAAATATAAAAAGTACATGTCCCAAATTATTCTCATTCGCTTCAAATTGAACTACACCCGAATTACACTAATTGCAATTTATGTCCATTACACACAACCGCTATTATACAAATGAACAAACACACCATCTACAGTACATCTACATGTACACGTTCACCAGTATACTTTTATGACTGTATAACTAGAATATCTTTATATTTAGAAAACTGCTATTGTTATTTTGTGAAACCTGTGATGAACATCTGTGATCATCTATGACAATAGACGTGTGGATCTAAACTGAAAGGTGTACTAATAATGATTGGTAAAGTATAGTCTGACGTTTCCAATCAATGCAGTCTGACTTGTTTCTGGTTCATGAAATCAGACCATTTTTTTGACAGTTAGAATTTGAGGGAGGGGGGGGGGGGGTTGATGTGCAACCCAAAATGTTATCATGCACTATCAAGCTGGATGACTAATAATAAGAACAGTGAGTGAATACAAACAAACTATGGATACATGTTTTAACATCTATTTCTCAAGAATGTATTGATCAAGAATAGTATCAATTTTTCCCACTCTAACGTACATGTAAATGAATGAACAAAACTGAAAGGGATCACTGAAATATGAGCTAAAAATTATGAATATTACCCCCCCCCCTCTCCATTTTCGGCTACCACCTAAATTCAGCGGGCAGAGGAATTCCTCACAATCAGCTACATGTACACCCGGGTTAAGAGTGGCAAATGAAGATAAATGTCTTGCTAAAGGACATAAAGTACCATACCAGGACTCAAAACACGTCCTCCAGATCTCAAGTTGATTTCTAAAAACCACAAGTTTGACAATAACATCTCTACATGTACACGCACCTACTACACCCGGGTTAAGAGTGGCAAATGAAGATAAATGTCTTGCTGAAGGACATAAGTGCCCTGCAAGGACTCAAAACACGTCCTCCACATCTCAAGTTGATTTCTAAAAACCATAAGTTTGATGAAAACATCTCTACATGTAAGCAAACCACTCCAACAGGTTAAACAAGATTCCAACATAATACATTTGCCTAGATAAAAAATGATGTTCATTTCATGGTTGTCAAACCAAGCCGGTCAATCAATAGAGTGTTATTGCCCAGAGATAACATTTTGATGACGTCACTGCACTGGATAGTTCACTCACCCGATGGGGATGGTGTATTGGTAGGTCATTCGCACGAGAGGAAAGTTAAGTATGAAATCCATAGACAAACACTGAATGAAGAATAATCGTACCATGAAAGAGGTATTAACGTGGGACAAGAATATTGTAAAAAAGAAACTACAGCTTAGTTTGGGGTATGCAAACCATCAACATAAGTAACCGTTCTTGTATAGCCCAGGCGCGTACGCAGGATTTTATCAAGGGGGGGGGGGGGGGGGGGGTAAGAGGACATTTAAAAAAAAAAAAATTTTGGTCTCGAAAATTGAAAATTTGACATTTGTCTCCGTTGGGGGGGGGGGGGGTAAGGTCACCTTTTTAGGTCAGCCATGGGAATAATTTTTTTTTTTTTTTTTTTTAATTAAAAAAAAACAAAAACAAAACAAAAAACCAAAGGGGAGGGGGGGGGGGGGATTTAGGGGGGTTATGGGGCGGGGGGTTTACACACTAAAAAATACCAAAGGGGGGGGGGGTTTAACCCCCAACCCCCCCCCCCCCCCCCCCCCCCCCCCCCCCCCCCTGTGTACGCGCCTGGTATAGCCCATAACACATAGTAATAAAACATGTCCCTAAGTGCTCTAGATTCCTAGCATTCATAGGGCACCATACATTGTATGTACATGATTTTGTTTGTTTGTTTTACCCGACTGCTAAGAAAGCATGGGTATGCTTATAATCAAACAACCAGGGGACAAACAGCTTCAAGATCTCTTTGAGGGATTTGGTGATGAGGATTGATGCCTTACCGAGGGCAAAAGCGCATCGACTTGGTTTTGAACCCGCAACCTCCCAGTTTCGAGACCACTGCTCTACCACTATTAAAGCCATTGAGCTGTTTGGTGTCAGCTTACATGTGCATCTTATAATAATAATAAGATTTGTATACCGCAAATTGCAAATCGCCTCTAAGCGGTTTAGAAGAAAATAGCTGATAAGTAAAGGGAACAGAAATTGCATTACAAATTATATCAATTTAAATTACCATGAGACTTATTGATGTGGGCAATGCAGCACTTGTACAGCTGGTTGGTCTTATTACTCATAATAATCCAGCACATTTTATACCAGATCTTTTTTAATGACTTTGCTATGATGGACTCGATATTCAGTTTCAAGTCTTCTTTCGGAAATGATGCTCAAAACTTTTTTTCACTGTACATGTAAAACATTATATCGCACTATGTTTCTCTTCAGAATAAATGAATATTTATTCTCGTATAGCTACATAGACATGTTTGAATCCCAGCCTCAACTGCACTGGTATGAATGGGGGGGGGGGGTTAATGAGGCTTGGAATAGACGCATACTCGGTGGATCATATCACCAAACCTTAGGACTGTCTGGCAATAATACCTGTCAATTTAGATAGCACTCAATAACGAGACATCTTCATCAAATGTCAGGGCATTCTGAGATTAAGGAACTGTTCCCACTGAAATCAGAATTTCACGAAGATAATGTAATGTACATGCACTTTGCCTACTGATAAAAAAGTACACACTGACCTGAAATCGGTCATTTCACACTACGATACACTTTTAATACTAAATCTGTTCTTTTCATCATTCATACTCATAGTGGCAGATAGAGGAGGGGAGAGGGTACAACCCCTCCTGTACGGCTTTATCATTATAGTTGAATTCAAATCAATCAATTCAAATTTTTGTAGGGGCCCTATTTATAAGCAATTTGCTTCTTTGTGGTCCTGATCATATATTTGCTTTGTATTTTGTATGTTTTATGTATTCTATTCTCTATTGTATGTTTTGCTTTCATATGCATATATGGTCAATAAAATTCAATTCAATTCAAATCACTTGAGAAAACCACAACAAAATTTGAAAGCTACCCCCACTCTCTCTCTCTCTCTCTCTCTTTCTCTCTCTTTCTCTCTCTTTTTTTCTTTGATCTCTACAAAGCAAGTCATTCAGTAGCATTTAACACTATTGGGAACATAATTACTTATATTATTATACATGTAAGATTTTTCTCACAACAGAATAAGATCAAACGCAGTATTTAACATGATGAGACAGGAACGTAATTAGAAAAACGTAGATAGAACGTCTTAGAAATTCATGTCACAGTATTCAACATGATACATGTAGATGGGAACACCATTGGTATAGTGTGAACCCCTCTCTGACTGGTAATGGTTATGATGGAGAAAAGAACGACCCAATCAATATCACTTCGATTCGAATTAGGGAGGGGAGTTGTTGTCGCAACGTCCGGCAATGATGACGTCATCCTCGTTTCGGGCACGGCGAAACGAGGCAATGAGAGGAAAATGTCAATTATGAAAAATGATGCACTTGAAAAGGATAGATTCTGCTGCCCCCAGAGGCTAGTTTGAATTAAATGCAATTATTCTTAATCAGCTACGCCTTCCCCCTTCTCTAATTCGTCCCTATTCTCACGAAGAGACGGTAGTGAATGAAAATCGCATACAATTTGCGTGCGGATTTTCCTCACTATCGTGAAAATAGGAACGAATTATTCACCAGACTCTGAGTAAGTATCTACTGTAGATGATAAGCACCTGCGCTGACAACTGGATGTGTACATGTCCATACATACATGTAGGTGTAGTTTTATTATTTGTATAAAGGTTTTGAGCCAGCCAGAAAAACCAGCATATTTTGTGCTTTGAGCAAAAGTACTATAAGCAGGATGACTGTGTGTAAACTTTCGGTGTCTCATGGTTTGCGTAAAGTTCCTGGATAACCATGTACAGTAAAAAAAAAATGTGTTCTCATGGTTTGAGACTTTGAGTATAAACGTGAATGCGTAAAAAGGTGAATACATTGTAAAATATGCACATGCCAGAGCTACCAAGTGTCACGCATTAGGCGTGAAGTCACGCATTTCGAGGGTCTGAAAACGCTCTCAGGCACGACGCGCGTGCTAGATTTCGAAAAACGCTATACCTTATACGTGTGTTATACCCTCGCCTGCCGAATCATGAAAATGTCATGCGTTGCTGATCTTCGAACTTGGTGTCTCTGACATGCTAGGACAGTGGATGTATATGCGCAGTCCTGTCAAAATATAGTGGTAAGGAAACTGTTCTTTTTATGTTAAATATGCAAGTTAATGCGAACAATCAGGATGTAGCGGTGAGAATTGAGATACTAGGCTTCATACAATCAATAGTAATAATAATAATATTGAATGGCTTTTCTTTGACGGGCCACAAGGGTACAATGTATATCCCACTCTCTTGAGAAATGTTTCCCTTGTCATGCAGACTCCTGCAATATGCTCTTCAGCTCACAAGATGGTAATATCTCTTTTTGCAAAGCTTCTGCTGAACTTTGGAACAGACTGCCTTTAAATGTCAAATGTTGTTGTTGTTTTAGTTTATAGGCGTTTGTCATTCAGAAGTGAATATTTACGCAAACTGGCAAACTGTTAGCCTATTAAAAACTAGTCTTAAGACACATTTATGCAAAATTGCTTTCGATGATTAATGAACTCTGTTCACTTTGAGCTGTATTCTGTATATATTGTAATTTGTAGGTTTATTTGCACTTTTATGTTTTGTTTAATATGTAATTTTTTATCAGTCTATTTTGTTTGTTATAGCGCTTAGAGACTTCGTTGGTAAGCGCTTTTTAAGTAACGTTTTTATTATTATTATTATTATATCCCATTCAAGGTCATTTCATATTATATAAATGATTGGGTTCAGTACATATTGCATGTTTTGGAAATGATAAGAATAATAATATTTACATTTGTATAGCACTTATAAGTACTCTGTTTCTAAGTGCATGCAAGCAGGAAAATCAGAAGTGTCCTTTATAACAAGTATTAGATTGATATCTTGACTTGACATGTATAGCACTCAATTCATCAAGGGCCCTCGTGAAGAACAACATGGATGCTGATCAGACATCACTGGGTATACACCCTTTTACGGTTACAACAGTGCGCATGCGCAGACATGGGTGCCATTTTAATTTACAAGTAAACAAAGTTGTTTATTCGTAAATTGAAATAGCGCCCATGTAAATATGATGTGAGCGCACAGCGCAGGCAGTGACGCAACAATACATGCGAATCTGAAAACATTGATGGCGCAATGTTTAAGCGAAATTAAAATGACGGCCTCAACCTTGAAAGGGTGTATTGAAACAAAAGTATTGTTTTGTCAATAATATCTTTCACAAAATTTGGATTTGCAATGTTAATTTAGTGGGAACAGACAAGTGAGCTATACTGATTCACTTACTACCTGACATAGTACAAATTAATTATTGATTCCCCCCCCCCCAAAAAAAAAAAAAATCAAAAAAAAAAATCAAAAAAAAAAATCAAAAAATCAAAAAATCAACAAAACAAAACAAATGATAATAATAATTACAAATAACAATAGAATGAAATGTTCTAAAGGTTGCACACTCTAGAAAACTTGTATGGTACACATTCATTTTACACACTGTATGTATAGTGTGTAATGTAAATAACGCTTGAAACATGTTAACTTTGAATGAGTACATATACATGCAAATTTTCAGATGACATGAATACCGGTATTACATTAGTTCCAGCAATATATACTCATTGAAGTAACTTACATTTTGAAAGTGATGAATTACTCTTATACCACAAATCTAGACTTAATCATTATGAAAAAGGATTACATTACAATTTGCAAATATAGAGGTGTAGTGGTGGTCTAGTGTATATGTCACTGGACTTTGGATCATGTCCTTTTGCAAGACATTAATCTACATTTGCAACACTCTACCTACAGGTAAGTGAGGTAAATGGGTACCTGGCAAGAATTAATTCCTTGAAATGCTAGAGCGCCTTAATGGCAGCCGTGCTAAAGCTGGGCTAATAACTGTGGAGTGTCAGGAGTGTGAAGACTGACAGACTTGAGCACTATACAAGAGCTCACTATTTCATTATCATTAAACAGCACCAGAAACTTTCATTTGAGCCTGAACTTTCATTTATTAAATTAGCAGTCAGAGAAAGCAAAACCATCTGATATCCCCCTCTCTAAATTAGTATAACAAAACCGTGACTTATTTATTCTTTATCATGCAACTGCTCACTGCACTTGCACTTGCACCGCACCCTCTTGATCACTCAGTTTTTCGAAGAGAGTTATGTCGCCAATTCTTTTTACGAGGCCGCCATCCATCTCCAGCCTTACCGCTCACGATGGTGGTCTCCTGCGTTCCGAATTACCTCTCTAATTTATTGAAAATTTCTTATGTTATTGTATGCTTCGTACATGTTTATCGAATGATATAATTGTACATGATTTTTCATTTAATTACTTTTGTAAACATTGTATTCATTGTATTTGTTATTGTTCGAAATTTTGTACTTTGACTTTGAATTTGTATATTTTTGAACGCAGAAATAAAATCAATCAAACAAACAATCAAACAAATATCCATACCCTTGAATTCATATATGTACCTCAGGGGCAGGCTCATAATACATCATGCCAAAATAAGACTTGAAGATGTAGGCTCCTACATGCTTTGTGGTGACGAGGTTATGGGATATTAGAACGTGCAGCAAACTAGAGAATGACCAAAAGTCCCCCCCCCCCCCCTCCCCTCTCCATTTAGACTACCGGGTACCAAAGTTTATTGGATTGTAATTTGATAAGTAATACAATTATTCTAGTCTGATTATTGCATAATGAAAGGTTACATATATTGATGATAATAATGATGATGATGATGAAGATGATGATGATGATACTACTACTACTACTAATACTACTACTACTACTACTACTACTAATACTACTACTACTACTACTACTTCTAATTATAATAATGATAAGAACAATAATATTGATCATCTAGGAACATTTTTTTTAAAAGCACCATAGCATTAACAAAGTGAAAGCCATGTTTGAGCAATGATTTGAACAAAATCTTGATAAAGAATCCTATTTTTTTCTAAACATTGTATCATGTGAACATGTACAAATGTGTGAGGCTTTATGTGAGCATGTACTGATGAATGGCAAGCTGTCATGACAACCACACTGAAACTAGTTCTCTTTACAAAATTCCTTACTTTCTTTCAACAATGTTTTTATCCAGTGTGTACACACCCCTTTCACTACATGATTCTTTATACCAGCATCCTTCAACCTGGGTTTCACGAGACATCTATCGGGATGCGGCAAGAGAAATTAGTGAGTACATTAAAAACCTTTTTGGGAAAAACAAAGATTTTGTGAAACACCAAATATAGAAATGGCTAGAATGTGTAATTTCATAAAATAGCATTTAAAAGATGAAAAGTGTATTTCTTCATCGCTTGCTTTGTTAGAAACAGGAGGATTTCAAGCAGAGAAGTGCCTGAATACCTCCATAATTTTAGCAACGAGGCACCTGAATATCATTCCAATTGACAGCAAGGTGCACAAATATAGAAACAAATATGCCCGTAGATATGTACACGGCACTTGATGAGTTTCAGAGTGATGCACAAGTAATGTTCAGTGATGAATTTGGGATTGGGGTGATGTAAAACTTTTGTCTTATTTCTGAAAAGTGTGACGGGACAGATAAAAGGTTAAAAAATGCTGCTTTGAACAGCATTTCTTTGTGGATGCAAGTTTTATATTTGAATAAAGTTTTGTCTAGTGTGAACAGGTTTTTCTATTCTTCTATTCTTGCCCTGTAGCATCTAGCTCTGATCAATGATTCATGGACGGTCGTGGGAGCGTGCAGCCAGAGCTCAGTTTCAATTTCTGATGGGTCTAAGCACAAAGGTCTTTCAAAGACAAGAGGCAAATTATAATTTCAATCAAAAGAGATTTCAATATCTTTAACTTCAAGAGCTACATGTATGTGTACACAGTTGGCCTACACTGTACATGTATGTAAAATGTAATCTTCAAAGACAAACAAACAGCATGACAGGCAAAAGACAGCAACGACCTAGTGTACGAAAAAATCACAACTGAATAAGAAATAGAGTATTCTTGATTTGTAAATGTCAGGTACATGTTTGTATATGTTTCTAATCTGCAAAAACAAACAAACAGCATTAGCAACAAAAGACTGCAATGACCTAGTGAATGAAAAATTCACATCTGAATCAGAATTTGAGTATTCTTGATTTGTTAATTCAACTTTTCAATATTGAAGTTATCAGTAGTTGTTAATTTTTTTAAATTCCAATGACAAGATTTACATTGTACAAGCTGTAGTGGCAGATAGAGGTCTGATTGTATTCTCTTATGATTAAAGCTTTAAAAAAGTATAATTTTCAATGCAAAAGCCTTTATGGATGACTGCTATTTGCTACAATTTTGTATGGATGACTGCTATTTGCTAGAATTCATTAAATGTAGGCCTACCAATATAAATCATCTCAATTTGCTGCATCTTTCCGTTACGAGATGAGTTTCGATATTACATATTTGTATTTATAAGACTAGGAGAAAACCCCAGCGTAGTCATCCACCTGGACAATCCTAATCAGTTATATCGGGACGAGAGAGCAAAAGGTCACAGTGATTCAGTTTGCTTTTTGCCTCCCAGGCACAGATGAGGTAGCACCAAATACCTATAATTATAATAATAATGGGCCAAATTAATACATACAGTCTCCAGAGAGCCAGCATGGCAAAAATTCTACCTAAAGGTACATGACATGCCCCTATGGTTCAATGGACAGTTGTACATGTATGTATCGTCTGTTTGGAGCCAGAAGGGCATTAACAATATTAAGTACATGTACTTTACCACAGAGTTAACGCCCCTTTGGCTATGAACAGACAATATAGATGATTTTAAAAATTGTGACTTACCAGTTGCCACTTTCCCTTTCCATTAACAAAATGATTGCACAGAAGTATGCCCCTGTCTCAATCCACATTCAGACAGTACATGGAATACATAAGTAATTATCCTTTATTCTGTAATTAATAATAACAGAAATCAGACCCCCTCCCCTTCGGCTCCCCCTCCTCTTTTTCCAAAAATTAGCCTGTATGTTCCGAACAAAATGAATCCGCTGGGACCTATTTTACTCTCAATGTTATCAATGCATCTTAGAAATCACGTGATTCAGCCAAATTTGTCATGATTTCTTATGTTACAATTTTATACCAATTTAATCAAATTTTTTCCATTTGAATTACCAATTTTAAAAAATTTAAAAATCAAGATTTAAATCAGCACCGTTCATCATTATTAGTACCGGTATCGTCATCGTCGTCGTCATCATCGTCATCATCATCGTTATTATCATCATCAGCAACATCATCATCATCATCATTGTCATCATCATTATAGGGCAGGTCCAAGCTATTTGGATTGTGACGTACGGGACATTCAGAGACTTTAAACAAGAAATAACAATGGATGAAATTATTTATATGGCTATCTTTTGGTATGAGTCTGTGGCTATTATGGGCTAGTTCATTTGTGGAAAGTTTTAGTTCTGACCAATTCATAAATTAATTTTTAATGTAATTAATGTACTGCGTGACGTACGGGACCAGAGAATTTCTGACTTTTTCAAAAATAAGTTTGTCGTAAAAATTCTCTGAATTTATTAAGTTATGAGATTTATGGTAATGATATCTTAATTCATTATGGAATCAAGCATTAATCACAACTATAACCATATTTTTCTGACCTTCCGTTGTTATGTAATATACCAAAACATAAATGTGTGTATGTGACGTACGGGACATGTGACGTACGGGACAACTTTTCCCTATGGGAAAATGCATTGAAATGAAGAATTTTCGTCAAAATTTGTTAAATATGAACAATTTTAACTTAAATCAGTGACAATTAGAGTGTTATAGAACCCAATTAGATCCTCTGACCATCACTCAATATCCTCTGTGTTAATATATGAGGTAAATCAATACAAATATTACTTTAATAAAGAAAACAAATTAAATTACATTCATACACACACACTATATTACCATTTTTATTCCATTTACCATCTATCATGTGCAGTCTTGCTTCTTTTCTCATTTCTTTCATCCATTCCATTCAACAGTGCTACATGTACATGTAAATGTTTTAAAATAATAATTAATGAAGAAGATGAACTTGAACTTGAAAACTTGTATCAAAACTTGTTTGAAACACAGGGGCACACTCGGCACATCATATTTTGTGAACAAAGATACAGTACATTACAAATATGAAATCTTGTCTTCATAGCCTGTTTGAATTACTTGATAGTAATATCATAGAATTTTGAAGGAATTCAAAGATAACGCTGAACATATTGTCTTATTTTAATCTTTTTATCACAGATTAGAACATGTAAATGTATATGTTGCTGTCATATATTCAAGAATTTTAATGTACCGGTACATTAATGTACATGTTTGTGAAAGATGGATACAAAAATATAAATCTTGAATGTATTTTGTATTGATTAAAGACATCTTATTAACACCACCAGATATAATAAATTAAAACCCTAAAGGTTTGTGTGACCTTTTCCACAATTCAAAAGATTAAAGCGTAATTCAACAAAAATGCATGGGTGTAAAAGTGATGAAAATCCTAAGTGGGTGAGAGTGAGAGAGGCTATCCTTCCTTAAAAGTTATGATTTAGTTTTTAGGAGATCAAAATTCCTGAGCTGGCTCCATAACATGTACATTGTACATGTACTATTATGATTTACATATTTAGCATCCTGCCAATGTTGGGGACATCAACTGGCAAAATACCAAAGTTGATAATACCAGGGGTCTGGCTTGAAGACTAATTACAGTACATCAATAAATATTCATAATTGAATGACACATGCCTTTAAGACTAAAAAAATAACAACAACAACAGTATGAGTAAATTCCTAGAAGGGACCCAGTTGGAATGTTCATATATCCCTGTATACAACAAGTTTCCTAACACATATATATTCTCCTTTTGGTCATTTCCTTTTTTCACATCTTGCATTGGTTTTATATGGGGTTGTCCCGTACGTCACACACTTGTCCCGTACGTCACATTTCTTAATTTGATTATGTAATCATCACAGAATTTTTGTAATTTTTGTTAAACCTATTTTTTGTTAGGTATTCATCTAAATTAGAACTTCCTAGAATATCTTTGAAAAAAAAAATTATTTTCATAATTAAAATTAAACAAATTAATGTCAAATTGTGACGTACGGGACATCACACTTTGGAACCTACCTCATTTGCATAATTGATTAACTTTGAAAGTTTTTATATTTTTTTCCTATTTTCTAGTATGATGGTCTACATGTCCTAAAATATTTAATTTTGAAAAAATAATTCAAACGAGATACAAAAATAAAAATGTAATGTCCCGTACGTCACACTAATTAACACAAATCAAAGTTCGTGACCTTGGCATTCTTCGTATTTTGATCATTTTTCATTTTTTTTATCAGATTCATAAAATTCATAGTTTCAGCTTTAAAATGATGTATAGTTTGTTAAATATATATAAAGATGAAATTTGACCCCCAGAGGGGACAATAGCTTGGACCTGCCCTATAATATCTTGCAACCCCACTACATGAGTAAGTTCTAACCTTCTTTGCAGCATCTTATTTTCGTCAAATCAAAGAATGAAATCAGAGATAGCCCATCGTTTCCCCCGAGACACCTGGCACTTAAATCCTTGCCCCATACTCCTACTGTACTTGTATTTATTGATTCACTATCGATTGGCATCCATGCCATGGCAATCTTATATTTCCTTATGTAATATTCACTTTTTTCCCCCACATTTTATAAGCAGGGCCACAGAATACAGTGTACATTAAATGCATTGCGCCTTTTTAATAGAAACTGAGGTTTTTTAAAAAGTGATGTGAAGCTCTCTGAATGAATAGGAAACTACAAAATAGTAATTTTGTTGAATAAGGTCACATGTTGTGTATTGCTCCATGTGAATGAAAACAAATAATAAAGGGTATCTACAAATTTAAAGTCTACCAATGATTTTTGATGAATTGTAGTGTAAATATCTACACTTGTACCTGTCATAGAAGCCCTTTATATGTAGGCCTACATGTGTATGTTCATTGTGGAAGTATCACAAATGGTGAAGATATTAAATTGATCACAAACGTGCAAATGTACACGTAAATACATGACACTTTTCATATAAGGGGTAGAAGGGGATTAGATGTGGATTAAATCCGGACTTAGTCGGGACCCAAAAGCTATTGTGAACGCTATCAGCATCTCTCAACCTGAACTTGATTTTCTGTTATTTTCTCCTTCAACATTTACTAATGTTATTGTTTGTGTTTATCATATTATCTTTCCTTATGTTGTTCTTTTGTTTTTTCCTAACACTTTCCCTTTTATTTTTCCTTATGTTATCATTTGTTTTATGCTACTGTCATTTTCTCCTGTATATTTCCCTATGTAATTCTTTAATTCTTTCTCTTCTGTCATATCTTCTTTTCTTGTTATTCTTTTTTCTATCCTCCTTTCATTTTCTCTGCCATTTCCTAATCTTTCAGTTTGCCTCTATCCTTCTATCATTTTCTTACGTTATTCTTTTTGTATCCTTCTATCAGTATCTCTTCTATCTTTCATTTTTTTTCCATTCTTAATATCATATCATCTTAAATTATCCTTCTATCATTTTTTCTATCTTTCTTTTTTTATTCTTTGTTTCTATCCTTCTATCAGCGATTTTTTCATCATTCCTCATGTTCTTCATTTTGTATCCTTCAATCATTTTCTCTTTCTATATTTACTCACGGTACTTTTTTTCATGTGGCTATCATCTTCTCTTTTTTTAATTTTCTTTGTTATTCTTTGTTATTATACTAATATTATATTCTCTTTCTATCTTTCTGTACTGTTTGCCTTCTGTCCTGTTTTCAAAAGCTCTGCAATCTGTATTATCTCTTGATATACAGTTCATGTAATACACAAATGTCATGCAGTCTTGATGCTGTTAGTAAGAAGGCGAGCAGGATTTAGGGTGCAAATCTATTGGTCCAGACTTAAGGTTGCTTTGGGTACAAGGAAATGGAAGTTGGCAAGTAAGAGGATACCATATTCATAATTCTCCTATCCAATCGAAAGAAGACCCTGATTCTATTATTAGTAAAGAAAATAATGAGAACAAAATATTTTGTCAGTCAGTTTTAACATTTATTTACATTAATATGATTTGTATATCAAAGTTGAAAATGCTTGAAAATGGAAATTGTTTAGAAAAATACTGACATAAAAATTGTCGTTATAAATTCTCATGGGGTTGTAATTACATTTTCTGCGATTTTTCTATGGTAGACCGATGCATGTTCTAATAATGTTTAATAATAATGTTTTATTTACCCAGGGTAGCCACTTCAGTTATGAAACTGCTCTTCCAGTGGGCCCTGCATAACATAATATATTACTACCCTTCTCCAATCTAATATGCTGAGCGCGTAGCTAGAAGGCAGAAGGTCCCATTGTTATAAGTCTTTGGTATGACTCGGCCGGGGTTCGAATCAACGACCTCCCGTTCATGAGGCAGGCGTTCTAACCACTGAGCCAACATGCCCGGTTTATCTTGTTTACTCGTTAAAGCCCTAAAACCTTATACAAACAGTTTGTTTGCTTGTACAATACTATTTAGTATTATATTGAAAATTATAAGAAATTATATACCTCACTTAAGTAATCCAGCAATCTGATTGGTCGAAATTGCATTCATAAACTTTAACTGTTCCCGAAAATTCCCGGTAACCATGGTTAAAAAATAGTTCAAAATCCCAATAACCATGGTTATTGGGAAAATAGGTCAGTCTCCATGGTTACCCCATAGGTTTACATGTTAAAAAATGGTCTGAGCGATCGAGGATACCGTACGTGTGCGAAGAATTGGTCGGTAATTTCAATACAATTGAATCTCGATCGATCTTACCGACAATTTTATCTTGCATTGTTGACATGAAGACGAAAATAAACTTCCAAAAACAAAAAAACAACATCTGCCGATAGATCTTGATCTAAGTTCGTGCCAATATGCATTGCAAAAGTAAAAGAAGGGCCCGTTTAATGGAGCAGCGGCGAAGCATCGACCACGCGAAGCCGTTTTCAATTCATTTTAATGTATATATTAAAGAAAGCTACTGTACATGGTGACATAGCGCGCTGGCCGAGTGGTTTGAGGCGCTGACTTTGGTAACATCACCTTAGGTACGCAAGAGTTCGAATCCCATCTTCGACAAAAGTTTTTTTTTTTTTTTTTTTCTTTTTTTTTTTTCTTTTTTTTTTGGCATATAAAAGTATTAATGACTGCTTTAATATTCGAGAAATAGTTGTTTTTATACGCTCTCGGGAAGGTTACAATTGGGCTATTCCCCTCGGCACGCCTCGGGTAATAGCACAATTCTAACCTTCCCTTGAGCGTATAAAAACAACTATTTCTCTCAAAGCAGTCATTAATACTATACTGTCAGTTAAATGAGAGCTTGAAGATCAAGAATAAAGGTTTTGAATAAATAGTTTTCAGGTTCACATTTTCGCTGCCCATAGACTACATGTAACTTAAAGGGAAAATCAGTTTTGGAGATGCCCCCTCTCAAAAAATGAAATGGAAGCACTTATTACCAATCATGTGAAAGAATATGTTTTGACTAATACGTGATGATACAAATTTTGCCAAGAAACTGCCTACTAATTGATATATTTGGTAAATTATTATATCTACTTGGACCTGATAGATATCGCACACATGTCGCACATGGGCAATTCCACGGTAACGGAAGGACACTCAGACAAGATTTTTGAACTTCAGGTTTATACTAAAAGAACTGTTTTATTAGTATAAGATGTGAAACAGTACAGATATAATACCTATATAAGTGCCTTTAATTCTCCCCCAAAAAATTGTCATTATAGTTAAGTAGTTTAAGAATGTGCATATTAATTATCTCGGTAACGGAAGGACATAAAAATGGACATGGTTTTTCCAGTTAATTAGTGTTTATCCAAACTTTGTGAAGTTGATGAAGCTTTCCACTTGACTGAAACACATTTTGTTCCCCATAGTTTAATACATACTAATAAAACATTTCTTTTAGTATGAACCTGAAGTTCAAAAATCTTGTCTGAGTGTCCTTCCGTTACCGTGGAATTGCCCACATGTGTCGCGTAGTCCCATATACATCTTTCTGGGTACACTGCTCGAAAACTTTACCAAAATTGGGCCAAATTTCTTATCATTTTGATGATTCCAGAACCTTTCAGTACACACCAATACTTATATGCTAGATGATCAACCTTTTTTGATCGATTCCACAACGTTTCTTTCACAATGCAATCGCATGACCATAACTGGTCTTTATCTTTAAAGTTGCCTTGAGATTGGCGTTCTAAAAAGATATGACGTGTTTGTAGCCGCGACAAGGAATTGTCACGGAAGTTGTCAATCATCTTGGCACAGACAAACACTTTAATAGCGGACAAGTTGAGCGACAGCAGCGAGATTCGTTGATTTTGTAGTTATGACAGTTTTGAGAAACAACCCCATGCCATGGACACCAAAGACAATTAATGCTTTTTGTTGACATAAATTATAGATAGATCTAGACACAACTTTTAGATCTAACAGAAATTAAGTTAGATAATATTTTTACTTGTTAGAGTTCCAATTCATATTACTAATGTCTTAGACCTCTACAACAACATTTTTTATATTTTCCAAATGAAACCAACAAAAAAATGTTGACAAAATAATTATAAACAAACTTTTGAAAGATTATTACTTTTATTAATATTCTTCTGACATTCAATGATTATTCATCAACAATCTTCACAAAGACAAAGTAAACAGTCTATTTGTTTAACTTAATTTTTTGGATGTTTAAAAATGTTTTTATTTTGTTTTGCTTTAAAAAAAAAAAAAAAATCAGACAGGTCAAGGACTACTCGCTGATTTAGAAAACAAATTAAAACATGGAAATTACAGTTATTCAGTGCATATCCACAAATACGTCGGCTAAGATTGAGAAATATATCAAAAGAAAATGTTACCCTCGAAAAAGAGTTAGATCTGCATGGTCATGAGTGCTGTTGCCCGTTGCTGCAGCAGCCGCCGCTGGACCTTCTGCCATTTTCTTAGCCGGTACACGCCTACTTTTGACGCTTACGTAGCCCGTTCGAGATGTGGGAGGTGTCCGCTCTCAACTCCGATCCCCGATTCTTCACCAACTCTCCGACTTTTTTCTTGAAAGGAAGACCAACTCTTCTACCGTTCTCGTTATTATGAAGAAGTTATGAAATTTTGATCAACAATCAAAGTGTTGGATTGATGAAGTATCCGTGAAGATCGTGCGAAATATCGAAAAACATGGACCATTTACAACAAAACAATGTTAGTAAAGTCAGCGCCGGAATTTTCGATTGACTTTTGCCTGTCCACAAAATGAACGATGAGGGTGCTCTAACTCTAATGTTAAAAAATTCACATCGAGAGAAAAAAATCCTAGTTATGAATAATATTTTTATAAGTTGTAATCACTATTTGCTGAAAGGGTAATACTCTGTGATGAAGTGGCGGACCCCATATCCGTTTGCCCCACCACGCAACATTTCTAAAATTTCAAAAGTCAAACATGTATGACTCAGCAGGAGGGTCTTTTCCCGGTCTTTTCTCTTTGGAGAACCTATAATAAACTTGCTATTCATGATAAATTTGAGTAGTGCCCTATAAGGAAGAAGGCACTTAAGAGGAAAACAAACATTACTGATATTTTTGTACGTGACAAACGGGAGAGCGATCCGCAACTACGTCACAATCCACTAACCAAACTGCCATTTTGAGATTAGCATAGACTTAATTAGACTCATAATTAGAACATTCATAAATTTCTTATTATAATGCCTAATTTATTTCCAACTTTCACAGTTCTGCATATCATATTTTTCTACTTTCATAAGACTGAATTTATTACAAGGATTGGATTGTATTGTCCTTTATGACAGTGCCGTAAATTTTTATCTTTTCCACTCCCTGTTTTTCCGGACAAAGTTCACATCGTAATTAGTAGAAAAGAAAAAGCGACCCTGCCCGATATTCCTTTTGTAAATCCAAAGACAAAAGTACCTCCATTATCCACTTAAAACAAAAATAGTCAAAGTATAGGTTTGGTTAGATCAGGTTAGGATTCCGGCAATACAAATAAACCCACGTTATATATTTATATATTTTAATTGTACAGTTTATGTTTGTAAACAAAACTGAAGGGAAAGACAGAGAGATCAGTCAAAGACTTGGAGGAAGAGATATTAACTGCATGTCCCGCATTTACCCCCCCCCCCCCCCCCCCCTCCACCCGTGGCCCAGAAAACACCGCTTGTGCTCGTATAGTAAGGCAAAAGGACTTATAATACACGCCATGAACATTCTTTAATATATCAACAATAATGATTTTTAAATCTTTATAGCGCACAATGTATGGTGCTCTATTATAAAGGCGCCCCGGCTGCGAATTTTTTTTCCGTACTCGAGAGAGCAAAAATCCCATGTGCGCATGCGCGTGGACTTATGATTTCTCTGCTACTTCCCATACGAAATGTACATGTATTCGCATGTACTGTGCACGATTCGCGTTCTACGAGTAAACGATGGCATAGTAGTCTTCAAACACAGACTCTGATTTGCCAGTTTGACAAATCAATATGCGTATGTGTCGCGATGTGCTTATTCAAGTCTGTGTAGTTGTATGATTCAGACCCAGTAGTGCATATGGAAATACATTGCAACTTGTATAGAATGGTATAGTAGTCTGCAAGCACAGACGCTAATCTGACAGTTTGACAACATACTAGTAGTGTGCTGAGAAGTACTTTATTCAAGTCGCCAACTTGTATAGAATGGTATAGTAGTCTGCAAGCACAGACGCTAATCTGACAGTTTGACAACATACTAGTAGTGTGCTGAGAAGTACTTTATTCAAGTCTGCGTAGATGTATGATTCAGACCCTACTGGTGCGTGCGTTAGAAATGCATCTCAATGTGTAGAGTGTAGTATAGTAGTCTGCAAGGACATAATAACACGCACCAGTAGGGTCTGAATCATAAAACTACACATATTTGAATATAAAGCACTACTCAAGACACTATGTTGTCAAACTGTCCGATTAGCGTCTGTGCTTGCAGACTACTATACCATGCTATTCAATTTGGGATGCATTTCTGTAAGCACTAAAATGTCTGAATCATACAACTACTCAGACTTGAATACTAGTACTATTGCTACGCACGATATATGCGTAATTGTTTTGTCAAACTGGCAAATCAGAGTCTGTGTTTGAAGACTACTATGCCATCGTTTACTCGTAGAACGCGAATCGTGCACAGTAGATGCGAATACATGTACATTTCGTATGGGAAGTAGCAGAGAAATCACAAGTCCACGCGCATGCGCACATGGGGTATTTGCCCTCTCGAGTACGGAAAAAAAATTCGCGCCCCGGCTCAGCTATAATACCGTTTCCAATGCTCAAAGCATTCAAGGCTATTGCTTCCTACGTATACCGGTACTTGATTAAACACCTGGGTGGAGACAGGCAAATGTATACTTTGCAAACGGTCAGTGCTTAAAATAATGGACTTGACTATAGCTAATTACCATTCACAGTCCAGCGACACAACCCCTCCCCGTCTCTCTCTCTCTCTCTCCGACTTTGGATCACCTTAAGTTGTTTCTGCTTTAAGGGGCAATACTCCGATAGCCCAGGGAGATGTCAGTTATGTCCCTGGATAGCCCAAGCGTACTTAAAAAAAAAAAAAAATAGTCCCGAAAATTTGGTTCAGTTGGGGGCCTGGGGGGGGGGGGGGGGGGGGGGGGGTAAGGTCACCTTTTTTGGTCACCCTTTAACACTTTTTTTTTTATTTAAAAGGGGGGATCCTCCAAAACACACACTGCGTGTACGCGCCTGGCCCGGGCCCCACTCCCCACGGAGAGAGGGACAAAGATATAAATTAATGTTTAAGAGATAGCATAATTATTTGCTCTCTATTTTTCTGTAAGGCCAAACACTACTGTTTCCATGCTGGTTGACCCGTCCCCCGTCATTGTTATGCAGTAAACCAGCATTGTTATGCTAACAACGCTGAGTAGGGCCATCCCTCCGTCAGTTTCTTTTTTAAATTTTTTTTTTTTTTAAATGTGTGTTTATGATTGTAAATATATATACATATATGTTGATGTATTTTTTGAATGATGGAAAATAAATACAATACAATACAATACAATACAATACAATTCAGCGTCGAAGAGTGGATCGATGAGATTCAAGATTGGGTACGTCCCGTGGCCGGGGGGGGGGGGGGGGGGGGGGGTTGAAAATCACACATTCTGTGGAAGCATAGTAAATACAGCTCACCAATCCCAACTCAGCCTTGACATTATATTTAGTCGGATTAAATAAAAAAAAATCATGTAGGCCTATATAGTTATCATGATTTGATCCCCCGGTTTGGTCAAAGAAAATATTATGAAGCATATAGGCCTATGCTTGATTTAGCAATTCAGATTTTTTAAATTAATAAACACAGTTTGACATTGAAAATTAACCTATGTTGGCTTTTCAAGTCATAACGAGGCTCTAAAAAGACCCGCATGAATAGGGCAAAATAAACTTTGGCCGAAATACAGTTCTATGGCCCCACCATAGAGATATATACTTAATTTAGTAGTATATATCTCTATGGGCCCCACCCCTAAATCTGCGATGATAACAAGATCACGTGTTTTGATCATAATGATCACATGACATAGTCTGGATCGAAAAATGGCAAGAATCCTTCAAAGTTCTGCTGTAATTTTGGCAGTTTTGCTGCCTTTAGTGACTGGTCTTGGCTTATTTAAGCACGGAAGACCAAAACATGGAATGCTTGGAGCACCACTGGCAAAGGAGAAGTACAATCTTCCACCTGATATGTGGTTTAAACAAAAGTTGGACCATTTCAATGATGCCGATCTCCGAACATGGAATCAGGTACGTGCAACAAGCGGAAGGCTGTGGAAAGAGAACGCCCGGAGCTTCGGGGCAGGGAAGCAGCTTTCCGCTATTGCTAGTCAGCACGCTGCTAGCTGGGCCTGGGCTCGGGCTTTCCTCAGTTTTACTTTTTGGTTTGTATAATATAATCAAACAATCTATGTGTTTAAACTGATATGTAAGGGGGTCACTATAGATAATCAACATATTTCCAAATTAATATTAAACATTTAGATCTAATGTGCATATTATGCAAATTAATCTCCACCCAAGGGAAAATTCAGGGAAATACCGGTAAGTTGTATTTTCGGCCATATTTTCTTCATAAAAGTGCATGTAGCTCAGGGCTCAAATTAATTTTTTGTCCACGGGGGCTCTTCCCCCGAAAAAAGAGCCCCCGTGAGCCTTCTCACGGGGGCTCTTTTATTACTGACGGGGGCTCTTTTTTATACAAATATCCATTGAATTGGTACCTATGATACTCCTCAATTATTTGCTATTTCATCATTATCATTTCAATCAGCATTTTCCCTCTTACAAATTTACAAGCTACATAGCTGTTACTGGCCTGTGTATTTAATATATACGCATACAACACTGATCTTTATGATGTCTTTAACGTGACATATCTTCTTCTCCCCTTGCAAACGAAAAAGAAAACATGGTCATTAAAAGGGATTAAGCGACAAATAATGATTGTGATTCAAATTGATGCGAATATTTGTTTGAATAAGCACTGCTATTCACCCGAATCTTCTTTGTAAAAACAACTTTTACAAATCTCAGCCATGCTTACTGAGTTGAGACGTTCCATTCAATTTAAAATACCCATTACATAATACACTTCTCCTAATCTCAAAGTGATCTTACAGCACAGTGGCAGAATTGCATGGCTGAGATTTGTGAAAGTCGTTTTTACAAAGAAGATTCTGGTGAAAAGCATTGCTTATTCAAAAAAAATCCTTGATTATTTTTTGCATGGTCCTTTTTATTAAATAACCTTGTTTTCTGTTTTGTTTGCAGAGGGAGAAGAAGCTATGTCACGTTAAGAAATCATAAAGATCAGTTGTATTATGCGTATATACATACACCTGTATGATACCAGAACAAATGTTGATTATCAGAATGTCATTTTGGAATACCTCTATACAAATACCACATTGTCTTTAGCCCGTATCAGTATTAGTATGATCCAATATAAAGCTTTTATTCTTTATTTAATTCAGTATAATGCTTTTCCTCAAAAATAGTTTTGCTATTTTTTTAGGGTTGAGACGCTAAGAAATGGTTTCAAATGTACATTACACGAACCCTGAACCATTGCAAAATGATGGTGGTTCTCTCTCTCTCTCTCTATTTTAATCATGCATTATCAACTACATATAAAGCCGCAACCAAAAACTTAGGGTTATCTGAGATAGGTGAAAGTAAGAGTTAAAAAAAAAGTCATGCAAAACGGCGCTTCACTTCCCCCCGCCTTCTGAAAAAAAAAAAATAGATTAGTAGTCCTCCTCTCCAGAATCCCCCTCCCCCCCCCCCCCGCTTTAATATCACATTTTCACTTGGCAGCCCAAGGGGGCCGGGGGGGGGGGGGGGGGTGGGGGGGTGGGAGGAGGGGATTAAACCCCTATTTGCATTTCGTTCCCCCCGGTCATTAACAGAAATCGCCGCCCCTGATTTCACGACATTTTGGTCTTCCTCTTCTCCTCAAAAGGGACTTTTAGATTTGCGTGGACGTGGACGTGTTACGTCCTTTTAAGGCACTAGCTGGCAATCACATGTGACATCCTTTTAAGCACTGGCAGTGCCTTAAAAGGAGGTCACACGTTGCAGTCCACGTTCTCATCGTGCAAATCTAAAAGTCCCTAATATTGATTTACTGGTCGAGGTTCATTATTTGCTGACAACGAAAAACTTCTCCAGGCCATGACCATGTTTCTGCCCTTGCCCGATCGCCTCCAGCTCCAGCAGACATGGCGCGGCAGCGTGCACACGCACCGCTACTAATGGCGCAGTAGGCCTATAACCACTGCTGACGGCGGCACTGCACTGCGAGCTGAATCGGTAATAATAGGCCTACTCATAAAACGAGAAATCTTGCACACTAATCTTAGTTCCATTTCATTGGTTTAAGGTTTGAAAATTGAAACTCAATATTGTGTTAAAGTTATAACAGAAAAGATTATCTTTATTTTATAATTCCACCGGGGCGATTTTTAATTTTGCAATCGCCCCCGTGAGCAACCTGACGGGGCCGATTTTGTAGCTTACGGGGGCGAATCGCCCACCGCCCCCGTGTATTTCAGCGCTGATGTAGCTACCTGGGGTGGGGGGGGGGGGAGGGGGTGTACTCAGATTTGGTTCAGACAGGGGTGTGCCGCTGAAGCCTCGAAACCCCTACCCGTTTTTAAGGGTCATTTTAGGGGATTTTTCTCGAAGCAAAGCCCATTTTTCGCAATTTAAATTGCGAAAAAAGGGGAAAGAGGACCCATGTTTAGGGACATTTTCAAAGTATTAGAGTCTGTATAAAACTTTGCCTTTTATCAACTGGTCAGAACAGATAATGGTTGCTCTTCTACATAATATCACAGTGAGCACATATATGCCAATCGATTATATTGATACTGGTATATATACTTTATACCTTTTATACTATATATAATTTATGTAACATAATGCTAGTAATATGTATGTAAAGTAAAGAACACAATGGAAATACTAGAGCTCAAAGGAAGTACAGGTTTTTATGGTAAGTGAAAATATAATCCGATTGACATTATCAATGTCTTTTGCAGAGTATGCAACTCCATTTCCTCCTTGATTAAAAATAATCATTTCTTGAGCATGAAGAGATCAAGCACGAAAAGACATGATTAACTCATTAAAAAAAGGAAGTATGTACATATTAGTAAAATAATGTTGTGAATTTGTAATGAGTCCTTCAATGATATTAGAGAAAATCAACATTTTAAAAGAACTTTGCATGAATTCATGTTCCTTAAACAGCAGTTAAATAGATCTATACAAACATCCATGAAATAGATAAAGCAGCAGCAATCACAACCAGAAGTGTCCCGGTCAATGAATTCACCGTTCATGATTTTCTAGTTTCTTCTTCAGGTTTTAGATGTCCGGCAGTCTTTCTCCATGTCTGATTCTTAGTGTTGGGTTACCCCCTAAATACCGATAGATTGCCTGGACTATTGTTTTGCTTTTACAACCAGGCTCATTTGAAAAGGACTCAAGCAAGTTAAAGGCCCACTGTACTACTTGTAGCTACTTGCTCCCTCTATATAGAAAACAATGTCTAATCGGTGACCATTGGTCTCCCATGATCCTCTTTTTCTTATGTTAATTGAGAGCTGAGTTTATGAGATAGCCACCTGTCAGTGACCTTCCTGGGTGGTCCAGTCCCTCTAAGCCAAACTATTACAGACGGCCTTTAAATTCAGGCCTGATTAACACAATTTAAATCTTTTTTATTTTTCCTGATTTTATCCCGATTTATTTTTTCTTCCCGATTTACAAAAAAAAAAAAAAAAAAATCCAGATTTTTTTTTTTTTTTTTACTATTTTTTTTTCTTCCTTATTTTATCCTGATTTTCCCCGATCCCTCTTATTTTCTCTATTCTTCCCTATTTTCTTACTCAAAAGGGGGGAATGTTGTTAGATGCCATTTTTCCTCGCGAATCCTCTTTTTTTTTTTTTACTCAAGGGGGGTGTGGTTGAGGGGAAAACAAAAAACCTATTTTTTTTTTAGTGCTCACTATCACCCCTGTAAATTTTACATGTTTTTTTAAATTTCTTCCTACCACCCCCCCCCCCTTTTCCTAATACAGCGCTTCTTCCTCAATGGCACATTCTACACCCCTGGAGGACCTGTGTTCCTGATGATTGGAGGGGAGGGCGAGGCAAACCCTGTCTGGATGGTGGAAGGGGCATGGATGGAGTACGCCAAGGAGATGAAGGCATTCTGTATCATGGTGGAACATCGCTTCTATGGCAAGAGCCATCCTACAGAGTAAGCTACATTGTACAGTGCATCCCAGAAAAAACGAAACCAAGAATTATTGATGTTGTATCATAACTTAATCACAACTATAATTAATAAATGACATGTATTTGTAAAGCTTAGATCCTCCTCTTTCATTTGATGCAGCTCATATGATGCATATGTCATGATGAGTGATTAAAGACAATTTGAAGAAAGGGTACCAAAAAGTAATTTGGCAAACAGTGTATCTGAATTTCAAAGAGAAAATCACATTTCTAGAAAGATCATTTTTTGCCCTTTCATATGACACCTCAATCAGGAAAAAAGATCCAGGAATAACAAAATTCTGTTTGTTTAAAGTAATGCTTGCATTTTCATAATTTTATTAAACAAATTTGTTTTCACTGGCTGCCTGCCATAGCAACAAACAACAAACTCCGTTTTGTTGATGATTAACCATGCATGAAGACTTTCGTCTTCTTTGTTGTTAGGGCTAACAACATGTGATATATGCAATCTGCATACAAAGATTTATGCATTCAATTTGATTCGCAGGAGTATGCCATATCAATCGTAATTTTATATTTTTTGATGATTTTCAGGAACATGAGCGTAGATAACTTGCAATACCTGAGCAGTGAACAGGCCTTAGCTGACCTGGCTCACTTTCGGACGGTCATAGGTCAACAGTTAAAATTCGACACCAATAAATGGATCTCATTTGGAGGATCGTACCCAGGTAGGTCCAGTTCTTTCATTTTGATGTAAAAAAAGTGGGGGTTTGGTGAGAAAGATGGCATCATCTGCCTTTGTGGAGAGGAGCACACTTTGCAACATCTCCTAGCCTGCCCATATCCACTAGATCCTTGCACCCAAGAAGATCTGGAAGCTCTCACCCCCTGTGCGATGCAATGCATCCAACACTGGATTAGGATAATTTTAATCAAGAGTGAACGTTGTGGCATAGTGACTCAAGAAGAAGAAGATTTTTATTAAGTGTGTGCAAGCTCTCAATTGCACAATGCTTCTACTGCATGAAAGAATTTAAATGAAGTTGTAGATTTAAAAAGGAACTACCCTTTACCAAGTGCAAAATAAGATTTGATCAGCAGCTCAAAACTTAATTATTCTGTTATGGTAATACACTACACATTTGTACATAGATGTAGAACATTTGCAATATTTTATTTAGTTCACATTACCAAATTCTTGAGAGGTTTGTGAAACATGATCTTTCTGCAAAGTTCCAATTGATTAAGCTCATCTTTTTTTCAACTAGTACCATAAAAGAATTTTCAAAGGAGTATGCAACATTCCTTCGTCTTAATATAGTATGAATACAATGTATATGCCTTGTAACTTAAAGACTGTCCCCCTCATTTTACATGTTTTAATTTTGTATATTTGTTGTAGGTTCCCTATCAGCCTGGTTCAGACTCAAGTACCCTCATCTAGTGGTCGGAGCCATTGCAACCAGTGCACCTGTTTTAATGGTTCTATCTATTTGTTGTAGGTTCCTTGTCAGCCTGGTTCAGACTAAAGTACCCTCATCTAGTGGTCGGGGCCATTGCAACCAGTGCACCTGTTTTAATGATTCTATCTATTTGTTGTAGGTTCCCTATCGGCCTGGTTCAGACTCAAGTACCCTCACCTAGTGGTAGGGGCCATTGCAACCAGTGCACCCGTTCAGGCTCAACTTGATTTCCCAGGTAAGCTTATTTCATCAGAACTGTGATTAGCACTATTCTTGCTATCGCCAAAAACCTAAAATGCCCAGGGCCCTGTCTTACAAAGAGTTGCGATTGATTTGGATCAATCGCAACTCTTTGTAAGACAAAGTTTGCAATCTCCTTTCTCTTATGTACATAGTTGCCTCTTGGACGTAATCGCGAGCTACACCCAGGACTAACATACTTCCGCTGTATGGCGGCGCAAGCATGGTACATGTATTATTCATGCGCAATGTACTTGCATGGAGAGTTTTTAATGTCATGATAATAACAGGTCCATTTATATAGCGCTGCTACTATCTGAATAAATTCTACTGTGCTTAATACAAGGTATCATATTATTACCGTGGCTGTAGCTGACCTGCCATGAGGCGCTAAAGCATTCAAGGAATTTCTTCCTACCAGGTACCCATTTACTCCACCTGGGTGGAAGGTGGCAAATGTAGATTAATGTCTTGCCAAAGGACATCAGTGCTGCAGCGGAACTCGAACGACGAACCATGTGTTTCCAATCCAGCGACCTATCCACTAGAAATCTACGTTATTATATAATAATTATTTATTAATTTCATGCTGAGTCAATGCGATCATAATGAATATAAAAGCGTTGAAGTTATACTTTATTTAAATGGGCAAATCCTGCGTGATATACATCTTGGTGCCTTTCAGATGTTTTGCATTTTTCAGGACAAGTTCTCTATCAGCGTAATACAAAAATCAAGCCTTTATTGGGTCTAGGCCTGATAGCGGCCGCAACGCAATGAACTCTTTGGTATTTTATTCCTTTGATCTGACCGAACTCTAGCTTAAAGGCCCACTGCACTACTTGTAGCTACTTGCACCCTCTTACAACAAACAATGCCTAATCGGTGACCATTGGTCCCCCATGATCCTCTTTTTCTTATGTTAACTGAGAGCTGAGTTGATGAGATAACCACCTGTCCAGTGACCTTGCAGGGCGCTCTAATCCCTCCTGTAAACTATGGCAGATAAGCTTTAAGATGAGACTTATAAAATTCCTCTAACACCTTGGGCACATTCTCCGCTCCATTATCAGGTTCCTTCTTTGGAATTCCTTAAAACACCAACTTTTCTCTACACATACATGTATGTGCTTAGTCTATAATCTCCTCCTTCAATTTCACTCTATCTTCCACTTGCTTTTTCATACTCGGAATGGTATCATTTTTCAAATGTCATTTGCGTTGTAGTTGACCGAAGTAATAACTTCAGCTATTTTGGCTTAAAACTGCTTAGTTTCTGTAGTGATTCTGCTTTCTAGTCCTCAAATTTCTATCTAGACTTTGTTCCAAATTTTTTCTGACTGAGCATCAAGCATTTGCCAAATGGAAGGTAAAAGCTTTGACTCCTGCGAGCTGCCGCGTTGGTCCTTCCTTAATGGCCCATCCGCGCCAGAGCGTTGGCGAGCTCTCTTGGGATGTGCCATATTATTGCACGTGGTATATTGTGGAAATGGACGGAGAGGAGAGGAGAGGAGCGGCGCAGCGCGAATCGGAGAACGTCCTTACTCTACGACTCTACGGCGGTCCTTACTCTACTGTTAGATTGCCATCGTCCATTTGCTTGAGGATATGATCTGTCAGGCTCCATTCAAAGCCAGAGCCGCTGTGAAGCAACCTGTGCTTGTAAATGACCCCCCTGTCAAGGTTAACACATTATTAAATTCAATTGCAAAAGAAATAGAACAAACTGTACAAAGGTAAATATATGTACTACATTTAGAAGTTAAAAAGAAAATAGTAAAAAAAAAAAGAAGAAGAAGAAAACCGACCATTAACTAGATCAGGTATCAACCATGTATATATATGCACACACCCACAATCACATACAAACACACGAGAGCAATACAACAACAAAAGGGAAGAGGCGGGAATGAGAAAGAGAAGGAAGGGTCTACTCATTCAAGAATGACATTGCTTTACAAATGTAACGTTTGAATAGAGTTAATTTGATTAGTCAGGTGGTGCAATCGCCCAGAGTCTCCATGGCAATCCTCGACAAGCCAGCTGCAGTACGTTTGCTTGGCAGCTCTAATAAGATATGTCGTATAGTTTCATTAAAGGGGGTGTAGCTTGGCAAATACTGGTTAATGCCATCTACGTCTTCTTTTGGACAACTGCACGTAAACGAATGGACTTGATTAACGGTAGTCAGTGACTTAATCTCTACATGGTCAGCGTTTGTTAAACAGACCAAAGTTCTCCTCAAACTTCAGTTTTTCGGATATGTTGCACGCACGTGATTGCTGCGGTCACGTCGTCCATAGTCGTATTATATCCGATTGGCCCCAGAGTCAGGCCAGGGGAAAGACACTTAGTCTCGTCAGGCTACACTCCCTTTAATTTATTATCCCCATGTGCCATTATTTTCTTTTCTACATACTCAAAATGTGTGTCTTCTTTGTAGTGCACAGTCTGGTCTATTTGCTAATTCATATAATACCACCTTAAGTGCATGCCTTAACATAATTTTCTCCCCGTTCTCCTCTCCTTTATAGAGTATTTGACCGTGGTGCGTGACTCCCTAGCAACCAGTCGAGTGGGGTCAAAGTGCAATGATGCTATCCAGGCTGCTACACATGACATTGAGAGTCTCATGATGCACATGACGGGATGGGAGGCCCTCGCTAAAATCTTCAAGTAAAAAAAAAAAAATTGTTATATAGTTTACCGTACCACACTATTTATTTGATAGCTAGGGCATTGTATTAAAGGTATAGACCAGTTTTGGAAACGCCCCCCTCTGAAAAAATGAAATGGAAGCTCTTATTACCAATCATATGAAAGAATATATTTTGAATAGTACATGATAAAACAAATTTTGCCGGGTATATCGATTCGGCCTGGATAGTTATCGTGTAGTCCCATATACTGTATTTCTGTGTACAGTGCTTGATTCCAGAACCTTGCAGTACACACCAATACTTATATGCTAGATGATCAATCTTTTCTGATCGATTCCACAACGTTTCTTTCACAATGCACTCGCATGGCCGGAACTGGTCTATACCTTTAACCTTTCTATATGTTTATCTTTGGTTTGATCTGTGTACTTGGTGCTTGCCGGGTTATTTGATTCATATGAGTCACGTTTGATGAGACTTTATCACTCAAAGATTTAAAAAAAAACATATAATGGAAAAGTAGATGGATGGATAGATAGACACATAATAATAATATTCCGCTTTTATATAGCGCTTGATACAAATGTCTCTAAGAGCTTTAGAGATATATTATTAATACATATTAGGATTAATTAAGCATACATGACTATTATAGACAGGTGGATTTTTATGGAGAGAAGCTGCCAAGTGTAATTTTGAGCATGTTTAAATGCCCCTGAAACATGCATATATATATATATATATATATATATATATATGTGTGTGGACATTGCAATAAGATCAACTACTTTGCCTTTAGAGACAAAGGGAAAGATGGGTACCTGGCAGGAATTAATTCCTTGAAATGCTAGAGCGCTGTTATGGCAGCTAGGCTAAAGCCGGGGTAATAATAAATGCGCCCCGGAATAGAATTTCTAAATAGAGGGCTCTATAGAAGTGCCTATCATTATTGTTATTATTAAAGGCATTTTATCTGTCCCTTGGCACTGTCATGCATAAATTTTCTAATTCATATATTTTTTTTTGTTGCTTTGCTCTACTAGTCTCTGCAGTCCTCTGAATGGCACAAGTATGAATGATGTAGCAAACTTCTATGAAACTCTGGCTGGAAACTTCATGGAGACTGTACAGTATAACAAGGACAATAAAGCTTTTGAGGTATATCAACTTTCCTTACTTTTATCTGTTTTGTTAAATTAGAAAGATGACAAGATAGAGCAGTGAATCAGTCCAGATTTTGCATCAGTGTTTGTCCTGTAGGTTAGTTAATATGTCAGTAAACACCCCATGTCATATTGTATTTTGTCTTGTTTTTATATATCGAAAGTTGGAGAAAAAAAAGAAGAGCTTTAACACTCTGTGCCTCACAGGGTATCTGCATCTTGTCTTGGTTTTCACCAGGATAATGGATGCTAGTCTTATCACAAGATGGTTTCCAGAGTGCTCTAAAAGAGGAGAATTTTGTAATGTATTGTTAATAAAGTACTCCAACTACACCTTTAAACATCTATGTTTCAATACTTGTTACATTATTTCATTGTGGAAATGAGGTAGTGATATCGGCATTATTACAGTGGAGCCTCGTTATAAAGAGGTCTGTGAGACCATGAAAATTACCTTGTTATATGAGGAATCTTGTTGTATTAGGGTAAAAAACAAGAATATAAATAGCTGGGACCAGCAAAATCACCATGTTATAACAAATACCTTGTTATATCACTGCCCTCCAAATCAATCGCAATTCCTCCAATCAATCACAAGTTTGCAGTCTCCTATCTCTTATGTAGTTGGGATTGATATAAATTGCAAATAAGTTGCGATTGATATCAACTCTTTGTGAGACGGGGGCCCAGAGCTCTTTATATTAATGAGGTTCCAATGTACTATGTTTCATAACGGTTTATTTGTTTGCTTTTTTTTTTGCAGGGTGGAAGTAACAACACACCATCGATACTCTGTGTGACATCATGGCCAAACAAAAAACAAATTGTTAGGACCAGCAAAATCACCTTGTAATAACAGATATCTTGTTATATCAGGGCTCTTTATAATAACGTTCCACTGTTTCATAATCGTTTATTTATTTGTTTGCTTTTATGTTTTTTTTTTGCAGGGTGGAAGTAACAACATCACCATCGACACACTGTGTGACATCATGGCTAATGATTCAATAGGCACGGAGCTTTCACGTTACGCCGCTGTGAGTGCGCTGTTGAGCGATGGAGAATGCGTCGATGCGTCGTACGATAAGATGATTGCTGACCTGAGGGAGACCTCCTGGAAGAGCGAGGCTAGCGCAGGAGGTACGGACCAAGGGAGGTGTTTCACAAAACTTGTCATCAGTGACTAATGACAGTTTTTGTTATAAGCTACTGAAATCCTTGCTTCTGATTGGTTATCAGCAGATTTGTCACTGATTTTTGTCATTTGTCATTGAAAAAAGGCTTTGAGAAACGGGTCCCAGGATTGTGAAATCCTCTGTTGTGTTTAATGTCAGTCATTTTCAAGCAATAAACAGCCGTATTGAATCAGCATTTGTCTAAAATTAAACAGGAAGAGGGAATAATAACTGGGTGAAATTTTTCTAACAAAAATGAGGTTTGTGAAGAATCTGTGCCTGTAAGAATGACAAATGATTATCTCATCTACTATATTCAATGAATCATATCTGTACAATACATAGTTGAAGGAAATGCAACCTTGATAGCAAACTACTCTAGGGGAAAGCAGAAAAATCAGAGAAGTAGACTCATGAAATTTTGAATAAAATCCTTTGAAAAGTAAGAAAGTTATGAATTTATGAAACTTGCAATCACAATATGTATGGGCTCTTCAAATTGGCTGAATTTGTAATGTTTCTGTGATGTAGTGGTGGAAAACAAATTTCCCATTTGTTCCAACACATAAAATGACTAAAATTATGCAAAGCCATTGTGTTGCATGAAGCAAGCCTTCTGGTAATGGATGCCTATTGGTTTGTGCAAAATTGCATGAGTGACAAACGAGCTACCATGCAGACTGCAGAGAGGCAAGGAAAGCAACTGAAGTGTTAAAGATAAAGACCAGTTCTGGTCATGTGATTGCATTGTGAAAGAAACGTTAAGGAATCAATCAGAAAAGGTTGTTCATCTAGCATATAAGTATTGGTGTGTACTGCAAGATTCTGGAATCATCAAAATGATAAGAAATTTGACCCAGTCTTGGTAAAGTTACAAGCACTGTACACAGAAAGATGTATATGGGACTACGCACACGTGCGCATAAGAAATTTGACCCAGTCTTGGTAAAGTTACAAGCACTGTACACAGAAAGATGTATATGGGACTACGCACACGTGCGCGACACATGCGTTATATCTATCATGTCCAATTAGATAAACTAATTTACCAAATATATCAATAAGTAGGCAGCTTCTCAGCAAAATTTGTATCATCACGTATTAGTCAAAACATATTCTTTCACATGATTGGTAATAAGAGCTTGCATTTCATTTTTTGAGAGGGGGGGGGGGCGTTTCCAAAACTGGTCTTTACCTTTAATATGTGACCCGGCACCACAAAACCAACAAAAAGTCGCAACCAGCGATTCTCCGTAATCAGCTAAAATGTCAATTTAGGTGAAAAAAATAGATTTTTGTTTTTTTGCATTTTCTGAAAGAGTGGTCTTTTCTGTACCTAGTATCAAAATTTGGAAGTCTAAAACATAGTAGAAGATGTGTTTTAAACGGTTTTTCTAGACCACTTTTTTTCGCACAGCCTTCGGTCTCTTCCAAAATTTGATCACTTTTCCCGAGCGAAATTATCGTAGTCCGGAAATGGTCAGTCGTTGCTAACGGGTCGTGCTACGCGGGCTGTGATTGGTCCGTTATAGCAATCAGTGCGGTGCGCCATTTTGTTTGTATCCGCTTTCACATCCGAGTTCCAGATTTGCGTTCGTCTTATATTCTCCGTTAACGACTTCGAGTCGCTTGAGTTGTTGCATTTTCAAACTTGTGATAAAGGATGAGAAAGAGTTGTTGCATTTTAAACTTGTGATACACGATGAGAAAGAGTTGTTGCATTTTTAAACTTGTGATAAAGGATGAGAAAGAGTTGTTGCATTTTAAACTTGTGATACAGGATGAGAAAGAGTTGTTGCATTTTCAAACTTGTGATAAAGGATGAGAAAGAGTTGTTGCATTTTCAAACTTGTGATAAAGGATGAGAAAGAGTTGTTGCATTTTTAAACTTGTGATAAAGGATGAGAAAGAGTTGTTGCATTTTAAACTTGTGATACAGGATGAGAAAGAGTTGTTGCATTTTCAACTTGTGATAAAGGATGAGAGAGAGTTGTTGCATTTTTAAACTTGTGATACAGGATGAGAAAGAGTTGTGACATTCCCTAAATAATTTTGTTTTCATTTCTGTGCTTCCAAATTTATTCTCCCATAAGAGTTTTGAAATCAAGTTCTTATTGTAAACACACATTCACACTCTTGATATCATCATTTTGCTTACAGCTATCATAATTCTCCCCCTTCTTTTCCCTCTCTGTCTCTCTCTCTCATTCTTTCTATTTTTCGTTATTCTATGTTGGTGTCTTTACTGTGTGTCTCCTGCCTTTCTTTATTTTTATACCACTTTCTGGCTGGTATTTATGAATTGCTTCCATTAATTATCATCAGGATGGCTACTGGAAATGAAAGAGTAAGTCATAGTAAAAATACTTTGAACCTCCTGTGAGAAAGAAAACAGTATGGGAATTAAGTATAAAGCAAGTTCATAATGTGGTTACAAATAATTGCCCAGATGTATACAAAACAAGATAGGTGACAAGCAGTGTTATGTAAGGGGGAACAAAAAGACTCCGGGTCCACCATGAATAGGCATTGTCTAGTGCAGGTGTCTCGGCACTATGTTGCAGTTCACTTAATCTGTCCAATTACAACTCTATACATTTACAACATAATAACTTTTGAAAGACTTAAGTCCACACATTGAAACCTCAGAAACATAATGAACAGACTATGTTTGACCATCAGGCCAAATTTCAGCCTAATCTGAAAATCTCTTCATAGTGGTTGCTATGGCCTTTTGATTCACCCTTCTATTGATTTCCCTGTGGTTTGCTTGCTCCGCATGCTTGAATAGCCCCAAACTTTAAAGCTCTCTTTCTCACAATTTAATACCAGTAACCTCCCTCACCAGCTCTTTTCATTCACTAAATTGAAAGGGTTAGGAAGCTTCAATTTGGACAAGTAATATACCATTTTAATGAGGAGAACTTCTTCTTTCATAATCAGATGAAATCAGGAAAATAATTTTTGCGACTTTTTGTTGGTTTTGTGGTGCCGGGTCACATATTCTCTTTTACAGGTAGGCAGTGGACTTATCAGACATGTACAGAGTTTGGGTTCTATCAAACGACAGATACTGATCACCAGCCGTTTGGACGACACTTTCCTCTCAGGTAAATTGAAGAATGTGATTGAATCAGTGTGATTTGATATATTTTAAACCTGAAATTAGGAACCCCCAAAAGAGGAAGAAATAGTAGAATAAAAAGGGAGAAATCAGAGAGATGGTAGTCTTCATTGACCATCCAAGATATTTTTGGAATGAATTTATAAGTTCCCTGTATACACATATTCTAGAGACAATGTTTGCTTCAGCAGGAGTGGAGATGGTGCACACACTGTGTTCGGGCTTGATATGAATGTGTTGATCAATGTGATGAAAACACTCTGTAGTGCAGTAATGCATACACAGTAAATTCAATGAAATGCTTTCAAAATTACAGTTGTTTGTTAATTCTGTTATTGTTTTTTTAATTGTTTTTATGTTGTTCTTTTCTGACGTTCTTTTCTGACCTCAGTCTCTCCATTCAGATGTGTGAGGATATCTACGGCAAGCAGTTCAACAAGACGACCAACCAAGCCGGCGTAAACTTCACTAATACAAACTACGGTGGAAGGGACATTGTAGCGTTCAACATTGTTTTCCCCAATGGATCCATTGACCCTTGGCATGCCTTGGGGATCACCAAGTCTACTGACATGTACACAGCAATCTTTATAAAAGGTATGTAATGTTTTCGGGTTGTCCGTCCGTCCGTACGTACGTATGTACGTCCGTACGTCCCGTTCTTGTGATCGCGTTATCTCAAGAACCAATTGACGGATTCCCGCCAAACTTGGGTCATGTATGTATCTTACAGAGCCAATGAACTGATTAGATTTTGGGGTCGCGAGATCTTAGGTCAAAGGTCACACGACTCATTATGTATGCAAAAAAAGCTTATGATCGCGTTATCTCAAGAACCCATGGATGGATTCCCGCCAAACTTGGGTCATGTATGTATCTTGCAGAGCCAATGAACTGATTCGACTTTGGGGTCGCAAGGTCAAAAGTCAAAGGTCACAGGGCTCATTATGTATGCAAAATTAGCTCGCTTCTGTTTTGGTTTGTAAAATTGCTCCATGGCGGAGGCATCATTTTTGACTGCGCGTGGTCGAAGGTCCATCTAGTTTCATGAAGGATACGATTCCTCAGGTAGCGTCAAAATTCATTTGGGAATTATAAATCAGTTACTTGATTAGTCAACAAGTGGAAATGGTGGTGGTGATGATGATGGTGACGATGATGATGATGGTGACGATGATGATGATGGTTATGATGATGGTGATGATGGTGGTGATGATGATGATGTGGATGGTGGAGATGATGATAATGGTGATGATGATGATGATGATGATGATGATGATGGCGATGATGATGATGTTGATGACGATGATGTTTTATCTATATTAATTATTCCCTTTCTTGTCTTTCATTGATGACAGGGACTGCTCACTGTGCCAATATGTACCCTGCATCGCCGGATGATCCAGCTGAGCTCACTCAGGCTAGGACCCAAATCAGAGATACCATACAGAAGTGGCTCTCACAATAGCATCCAATCATCCAGGGTGCAGCTGCTGCTGTGGCTTAGGCCCATTTCTTCCATATTATGTACTGATCATGCACTGAGAGGGGATAGGAAAGCAGCGACTGTACCAAATGTTTTACATTACCGATAAGAATGGGTTTACCAATTATAATTGGATTAATGAACATGTAATGTGATAAATCTAAGAATTGATGAGGTTGGAATTATTCCTACTGAAATTTGGTGTGTGTGAGGCTGAGATTGTGGTACTATTGGAGGGACTAAATTATTTAAAAATAGAGGTTGGAGTGTGTTATAAAATCCAACATTATACCAAGATAATTAATGAAATGAAATACATATGAATGTGATCCATGAAATACGCATCTTGTCTTGAAATATCACATCAAAACATACACTTTCGGATGGGTATTTTCAATCACGCAAGATCATTATGTTTTAATGGGATTTCATTAGTAAGAAATATTGGTTTATGTTATGTTTTTGCATGAGCAGTAAAGTCTCATCAATGCAAAATTACACATCTATTTCCTTACTGTACATCGCATTAATTACGGGAAGTATAGTTCAATGTACTTCTTTGCTTCCCGTTCATCGTATATTTCTGGATTTAATATGTTCATGTAAATATGATGCAAGTTGCTCATGAAGTACTTAATATTTCATTTTCATGTTTTTGTGAAATGATAATCAAAGTTTGTAGTATCAGTCATGCGTAATGTACTTTGATTGTTGTAATACCGGGTAATTTTATATACTGACAGTGTACAACGACCACATACCACTTTAGGATCTTATTAAAGCCATGAACTGTACAGAATCACCATTATAGCCCAATTTTTTACCTATATGTTCCACAAAGCCTGAAAATCTTGGTTCCGGTATGTGCAATTTTGCCCTGCAATTCAGATCAATCTAAGCAGTAAGAAAGAAAACTAAACATGCCCACTCTATAGGTCCAGATAATTATCGAGGTAGACTCCCCCTTTTATACAGTACTCAGTGATGTTTGTTCTCTTTTGATATATCTAGCAAAAATATTTTTAAAGGTATATTTTAGCATTATACATGTATACTCCTTGTGTGTACTTATATGACATTAGAGGTTTGAAACTATATGCACATGTGCATAATTTGACTGTTACATGTATACTTTCATGTTCTATTCTGGAAAAGAGCAGCAAAGCTGTTATTCCAAAGTTGTGAAGCGAGTATGATGATCATCTTGTTGCCTTTATGCATCTTTATTGTAACTGTCTTTATTATTGTGATTTAATATGTGTTAAAGGGAAAGTCCACCCCCAAAATAAGTTTGTTTGGATAGAGGCAGAATAATAAGAAAATCAGGTGAGTGAAAGTTTGAGCAAATTCTGAATGAAAATAAGAAAGTTATGAATTATTGAAGTTGTGATCAATCATATACAAATTGGCAACTCTGTGACTTATTATACGAGCTCTCCTTCATTTGCTTTGTGCATAATATTCCATAAAATCATGTTTTCTTCGTTATTGATGACGGAATATATATTTGTTCCTTGCAGGGGGAGTATAGAAACATATTTGCAATTATTATATTTAGGGTGCATGTATGGTTGAAATTTTTCTTGAGGGAAAATGAAAATTTTAGATTTTTTTAGTACTGAGCAAATGGAAGTTGAGCTCGCATGATACGTCATGGAGTTGCCAATTTGTGTTTGATTGATCACAACTTCAAAAATCCTAACTTCCTTATTTTTAATCGGAATTTGCTCAAACTTTCACTGACTTGTTTCTCTCATTTTTCTACTCCTATTAAAACTAACTTAATTTCAGGGTGGACTTCCCCTTTAAGTCATAATTTGACAATCAAAAGACGCGACTCTTTAGTTGTTCAATTTTCAGTTAGCTATCAACATTATACGTTTGTGTGTATCGATGACCAGCTTGTTCTGAACATTATGAGAGGTCATCTTTATTGTATGTAAAAATGTGTCGTCTCAAAATCTTGCTGAATATATTTTTTTTACATGATGAAGTATTAAACTGAGGAAGATGCAATTACAGTAAATATATTTGATACAAATAAAGATATTGACTTTGAAGATATAATTCTTTGTATATTTTTTTGTTTTATTTACATTTTTCTTTATACAATGTACAAAATATACAGACCATGGCATAATTGAGCTCAACTAATATGTGACCAATTCCAATCGTTATACCATGACATTTCAAGAGAGTTTTTGATTTTTCAATAAAGAATATTAGATATTTTATTAAAATTCACAAATTAATGATATAATGATATGATGAGGCACGTCACGTTTTTAGGATTACCTATCGACCGTTAATCATATTTATACAATATGGTTTGTTATCAGTGAAATGACGTAGAGGGCAATTTATTGGTCATTCTGTAAAGAGGCTGTTTGAAATTCAATATTCAAAGTTTGATGAATGGTCGATAGGAAAGTCAACTGTTGTGAAAGTACCTCATATTGGTTTGTATATATCATATCATTAATAACTTTCATAATTTGTAACTTTTTATTAAAATGTTGATAATATTCTCTTTTTTTTCTTCTTTTCAAAATAGAAATTTCTCTGGAAATGGAAAAGAATACATGAAATAAACTTCTGAAATGAAAGAGAAATTAAATAATGACATGATTTTTATTTATTCATTTCATTGGAAAACAAAAGTAATTTGTATGGGATTAATCTCAGTTTTAACCTGGACTGAACTTAAGTCACTAGACTTAATTTAGTCAGGTTATTACACTTACAGTGAACACCTAAATTATTCATATCCTTTAATACCAAGTTTTGTAAATTTCAAGTATGTGAAAAATTGATTCGTCCCAATTTACGTTTCTTGTTAATGTGACATCAGAGTATTAAAAAATGCCCAAATTCGGCCAGTCCACTTTTCATTTTTAGTTAAAAAAAAAAAAAAAAAAAATTGAGCAAAAAAAGGACAGAAAGTTCATCAGTTCAGAGTAGCTTTGAAGTGAAACATCTTGTTAATCACATATAAAGAACGATGCCGTAATACAAAGTGCATAATCTGCCATATTGTTCTACGTACACTTGTCAGAGTCAATTTTATTTTTTCTTTAAAAAAATGACTTTGAAACACAATTACATCCAAATTACATTTATATACAAAAAGGTCCTTGTCATGATATAAACATCCAAATATTCATTTTACTTCGTATGTCTCGTTGAAGAGACTACATGAGATCCCGCCTTCGCGCATGCGCACACAGTCGTCTTCGCAAGCTAAGCTAATGGAAAATTAAAACTTTCATCGCACATTTTTACTTCATTTTCATTGGAAATCATCAGTTTTTTTGTAAACGTAGTTTACTGGACTTTTTAAACGTTTTTTGGGACGTTTCTCATCAGGTTAGACGTTGTCTAGGCCTCCCACTTTCGTTTTTTGAAACGATTCAGGAATATTGTGTTCGCAAGTGAGTCGTGATTTTCACGGACTCAGCTATGTCTTTGCACACAGCAGATTTTGCGTCGTGCATGTCGGGGGAGTTAGCCGACACTGGACCACTCGTCCCGCCTAGTGAATCTAAGAGCGTGCGAGGAAAAAAGAAGGAAGTCAAGAAAAGGACTTTGCTAAAATCAGATATCCCGTCGGGGAGTCGATCGAGTGCTATGAAGCCTAAATCTCGAGACCTCCGGATGAAGCCAACATTGACGAAAACGTGGAAGTTTCTGCCATGGAACTTTGCATGAACAAAATGGAAGCCATGCTGGCTCGGGTAGTGGCGGCCATCCCTGGCCCCGCTCAAACCCAAAGCGGACATTTTTCAGACGAGTCAGCAGATTTAGAGGACGTTGGATCAGATCACGAGGGGGAGCAATACACACCGGAAACGTGTGTGCCAAACATCGCAGCTAAGTTTGCTGTCCCCACTGGAGTTGGGGAACCAGTGGATGAGGAAATTGCTAATTCTGCCTCATACTTGATAATGAACAGATTGGAGGACAAGGTCCTTTCGGATACGTCGGCTAAATACTTGCCTCCAAGTAACTGTGAATTTTTAGACACCCCAAAAGTTAACTCAGCAATCTGGGACAATCTTTCTCAACGTTCTCGTATTCGGGATTTGAAGCTTCAAAGAGTCCAAAGGTCTTTGACCAGAGGACTGTCAGCATTTGCGCAGTCTCTCTCATCCCAAACAATTACGGAAACACAACAAGACTCCTTGGCATTGATTTGCAATGCCAACTATGAATTGAACAGCCTGAGAAAGGAGTTTATCAAGCCAGAGATGAACGAGGCTTACAGCCATCTATGCAAACCGTCGGCCCCAGTCACGAAGTATCTCTTTGGAGATGAACTGGGGAAGCGTATGAAAGACCTCAAGGAGGAGCAACGGGCCGGGGCGGTAAAACAAGACAAGCCCGCTTATCGTTCACACCAACGATACCACCCTTACAAACCCCAGAATTTTTCGAAATTCCAAGACGCGGGATGGACTTCATTCGCCGGCCCGAGCAAGCAGAGTTTTCAGAAACCTTCTTACCAGCGTTCAAGTTCTTTCCGCCAGCCTTTTTTAGGCCAGGGGCGGGGACGGGGAAAACCACCCGCTCAACGAAATCAGCAACAGCACAGCCGACAAGGCCAGAGGAAGTAGCTGCCATCATACCCGACGAGGTAGGTGGAATATTTTCTTGTTCTAGATCTAGATCTAGTCCCAATTCGATTAAAGATTTGAATAGTGACCCTCCTGTGGGAGGTCGACTGAGGCTTTTCTACCATAAATGGCGTGATATTACATCAGATCCCTTTATCTTAGAGGCGGTCAGAGGTTACAAAATTGAATTCAATCAGGTTACACAAACCCTGCAGGGGACTAAACCTTTTATCCTTCATAAAAGGAATAAATCAGAAACCGAGATCATTAGTAAGGAAATAGCTAAACTTCTCGATAAAGAAGTGATCGAACCATGCGCTCGACAGCAGGGTGATTTCTTATCTAATGTTTTCACTGTACCAAAGAAAAATGGTAGTATGCGTTTGATTCTCGATCTTTCAAGATTGAATCTGAATCTTATGACCCAACATTTCAAAATGGAAAGCATACATACAGCAACTTATTTGCTGACCCAGAATTGTTATTTAGCCTCAGTCGATCTACAGGATGCTTATTATTCGGTCCCAATCAGCAAGAACTCCAGGAAATTCTTGAGATTCATATGGCAAGACAAATGCTGGCAATTTAAAGCATTACCTAATGGTTTGAGCACGGCACCAAGGCTATTCACTAAGATTTTGAAACCAGTGTTTGCCCATTTACGACAATTGGGACATACAGTTATTGGCTATCTGGATGATACATTAATTGTGGGTGAATCTAAGAGACAGGTAGAATTGGCAATTCATAATACTACAGAAATTCTCAGTGAATTGGGGTTCAAAGTTCATCCTGATAAATCAGTGCTGGAGCCACAGCAAGAGCTCCGATTTCTCAGGTTCATTCTGAATACTAGTAATATGACAATCGGCCTACCAGAGGAGAAGATCCAAGACATATCTGGGATCTGTCGGGACTTATTACACATGAAATCCCCGTCTATCAGACACGTAGCTCGAGTCATCGGGAAACTCGTAGCCACTTTTCCAGCGATGCAATTTGGTCCCTTGTTTTACCGCAGTCTAGAGAAAGACAAGACAGTAGCCCTGAAGGTAAACAAGGGACACTTTGATAGACATATGAACCTCTCTGACAAATCAAAACTTGAAATGTTATGGTGGACCAAATTATCTAGTAGGGCCCCATCACCCATTAGAAGAGAAAGTCCTACCCTTGAAATCCGTACAGATGCGAGCGGAGCTGGATGGGGGGCAACCAACATGCAAGTTGAAACAGGGGGTAGATGGAATGAGAGTAAATTGGTCAGAGCAAAGAACGACGAAATAAACTACCTGGAAACGTTGGCAGTAGGATTAGGTTTGAAGTCGTTCTGCTCTGACTTACGTGATGCCCACGTGCTTGTAAGATCAGACAACGTTACAGCTGTCACTTACTTGAATTGTATGGGCGGCTCCAAATCACTTGCCTGTAACAAAGTAGCACACGAGATATGGGAATGGTGCATTGACAGGGACATTTGGATTAGTGTAGCTCACTTACCAGGCCGAGAAAATACAGAAGCTGATCGAAAGTCACGCAAATTTAATGACAGAACCGAATGGATGCTTAATAGAGAAGATTTCCATAAGGTAGTTTCCTTTTTTGGACTGCCTGAGATTGACCTGTTTGCATCTAGATTAAATGCACAGTTGAGTAGGTATGTCTCTTGGCTACCAGACCCTAACGCAGAATCAGTGGATGCTTTCTCACTGAACTGGCGAGAATTCAATTTCTATGCATTTCCCCCCTTCTGCCTCATACCCAAATGCCTCCAAAAGATTAGAATGGATAAGGCAAAAGGACTGCTAGTTGTCCCAAATTGGCCAACTCAAGCATGGTTCCCTTGCATTAAGGCGATGATGAAAGGGGAACCACTACTTTTAAAGAGAAAGGTCAGCCTTCTCACTCAACCTGTTTCTAATGTACCGCACCCCTTACATGAACGTCTTGATCTTCTTTGTTCAGATTATGCGGGGATCCTTTAATCAACATGGACTAAGTACAGAAACAGTGGACATTCTCACAGCATCATGGAGATCTATTAGGACCAATTATTTTCCTAATAATGATAAATGATGCTTGTTTTAACTCAGAAGTACCATACTTCAAGTATGTAGACGATCTGACATTAGTTGAAAGTCGTACATTATCACAACCATCTAAATTACCAAATACTTTATCTGATTTTTATCAATGGTCTCTTCGTAATAACATGACTCTTAATCCATCGAAATGTCATTGTATGTTTATCTCTTTTTCTAAGAATATAGCTGATCAGAGACCTTTGTTTATTGGGGATGAGTGCTTAAACAGTGTACAAAAAGCAAAAATTTTAGGAATAACTGTGCAGTCCGATTTGAAATGGGACAGTCATATCTCAGACCTTTTATGCCGTGCTAATAAAAAACTTTTCATGCTTCGTATTCTCAAAACATACAGATTACCTTTCTGTGATCTAGTAACAATTTACAAGGGATATATTCGCCCAATATTGGATTATGGAGTACCTGTTTTCAACGGAAACCTCACCCAAAGTCATATCTTAAGTTTGGAACGAATCCAGAAAAGAGCATGTAGGACCATACTAGGTGATCAATATATTAATTATGACAAAGCTCTTGAAGTGTGTTCTTTGCAGACCCTGTCAGATAGACGCAAACAATTATGCACTAATTTTGCTTCATCTCTTGTCAACAACCCACTTTGTAAACATTGGTTACCTGTTAACAATAATGTAGATTATTCACTGCGAAGAAGGACCAAGTATCGTCAATTTCATTGTAAAACGAACCGCTATAGAAATAGCTCAATTCCATACCTAATAGACCTGTTGAATGCATGAATGAATCTTAATTGTCTACCTGTTGAATGGTCCGGTGTCTCATTGTCTGCATACATTTTTACATTTTTACATTTTACATTCCGCATTTTAAATTTTAAATTCTATGCTTCCATAATTACTTGTAACATCTTTTTAAAATGTACATTGAATAGTGATAAGGTTTTGTAGCAATCATGACATGGCAATTCAGATCAAATGGTGTTCAAGTTTTTAATTCATTTGCTTATTTATCCCCAATTTACGAAAGTCGGGAAGGAGCTTACTTGTTTTTTTTTTTTTTTTTTTAAATACCCGACACTCCTTGACACAAGAGAGGTCCAGGGATGAGCGAGCAGACCGTTAGCTAGTGTATGGGAGTGTGAATGGGAGTGTGTATAAGAGTGTAAATGGGAGTGTTTATGAGAGTGTCCAAGGTACAGGAGTGAGAATAGGAGCGTGTATAGGAATGAGAGCGTGTATTGAAGAGCAAAGGGCCTGCTTGCTCATCCTTTGACCTACTCTTGTGTCACCTCACAAAATATATTTTAAACGTGAATTAATTTGCCTGTTATTGCCTTAGTCATATTAGTTACGAACTTTGTTATGAATTTTGTTATATACTGTATATTATACTTTGTGACAATGTCAACCACATTTGTATGTATTATAATTCATTGCCAATGTAAATTGTTCATAATTCAGCCATCTGGCTGCGAAGTGCAATCAATAAAACCTTTTCAATTTCAATTTCAATTTCAAATCTTCAACCAAAAAGCAGTATACCATTTACATCAAGAAATGGATACAGTTCTGTGCACAACACAAAGTGAGCCACCTTCAAACCAAGGTTAACACTGTTTTGGAATTTTTAAGTAATCTTTTCCAGAGTAGATCAAGTTATAGTGCAGTCAACACAGCACGCAGTGCTCTCTCGTCTTATGCCGTGTTAGAGGATAGTACGTGTACAATTGGAAACCACCCACTCATTTGCCGACTACTCAAAGGCATATTTAACCTGAAACCACCAAAATCTCGATACACAAGCATCTGGGATGTCAACATTGCCCTGAAATACATGAGGAAACTTTCGCCAGCAACATCGTTGAATCTAAAGGCACTCACCCTCAAACTGAGCCTGTTAATGGCACTCATATCAGCGCAGAGGGTACAATCTCTACATTTTTTGAAACTAAGTACCATGGAACTTAAGCAAGGTTCTGCAACATTCTGTGTAGACGATGTCATTAAACAGACAAGACTAGGTTCAACAGGTCTCATGCTGCATCTTAAGGCTTACCCACCAGACAGACGTCTGTGCATTGTTAACTATCTTAAGCAATATATTAGCAGGACAAAGAATTTGAGGAATCAGGAGGATTATCTATTCATTAGTTTCTCTAAACCTCACCAAAGAGTTACATCGCAGACGATTTCCAGGTGGATCAAAGAATCCCTGACAGCTGCTGGGATTGATACATCTGTATATAAATCACACTCAACACGTGCGGCAGCGGTCTCTGCAGCAAAGAGAGCAGACCTGCCTATTTCCAATATCCTCACCCAGGCAGGGTGGGCGAACGAACAGACATTCAGAAAGTTCTACGACAAACCTTTAGTGAAGGGACAAGGAGCCTTCACAACAGTGATTTTGCAACAGTAATCCTGTAAAAGATACAAGGTACATCTTTTACTTATACCTCTAAATACTAGTTTTTTCAAACGTATTTTGTACAACGGCCAAACGTTACTGCTGCGCTTCGAAATCTCATGTAGTCTCTTCAACGAGACATACGAAGTAAAATAGAAAGATTAAACGAGAACTTACCGTTTGAAGTTTGATCTTTATTTTATGAGTGTCGAGGAAGAGATTACATGCCCTCCACTTCCACCCTATGTTTTCACAGGTAATTAAAGTTCTCTGCATCTTTCTACGGGTTCAGCAGTCACATTTGGTGCTTCGAAGTATGTGCGCATGCGCGAAGGCGGGATCTCATGTAATCTCTTCCTCGACACTCATAAAATAAAGATCAAACTTCAAACGGTAAGTTCTCGTTTAATCTTTCTATTATCCCCTCTTGGTACTCATGTTGGAGAGAATTCACCTTCTGTATTTTTTTACTTCTGAAGTCCGCCAAGCTTCGAATGAGCATATAGTGAGTTACACATTGGCAAGAATACTGATGTTGTCACAATTATCATAGATAACCATTTCAAACAAATGTTTGCTCCATTGTTCAGCAGTCCAGTCAAAGAAGAGATAATTCCACTGTTCCTTGTCATCAGAAACTATCGCTGGAGCTGCTGCTCTCTGAATCCGATGACATCATCTCCACATCGTCCTCGTTCTCCTTGCCCAGATCAATCCCACCATCCCCCGTGAGACGATTGACCCCTGTTGACATGCTGCGACTCGCCGTGAGTTCGCTTGAAGGTTTCCAGGTCAGGCCTCCAGTAGCTCCCGCTGTATAATTAGCAAAGCAAAATATACAGTATTATACAGCCACCTGTAAACTTTAAAGAAGATGGCTTGTTCTTTTTGACACAGGGTTTGTTAACTTCAAGCTTTGCATAAATTCTGCTTGCCTTTTTCTTTCCACTGAATTTTTTTTAAATTAAAAACCATAAAATAGGAGAATCAGCAAACAAAAACAACACTTTGTAATCAAGCCAATTGGGTGATCACAATTACTCCTGCTGCACATACCCTGAAATAGTTTCAAATCTCAACTCCCATAGCCTTCCTCATCCCTAACCACGGCTTTGCAACAAGAAATAATTTCAGGCATTGAATGTCCTAAAATTTTGTGCGCAGGCTACTATGGCCAATACAATGGGAACAAATTTAAAGAGAGAGGGTCATCAGTTTCCATGTGCAGAAGGTGATAATGCACTGACACCAGGGGGGTGTTTCACAAAGATCCTAAGTTGAACTTATCTCTAAGTTGGACTTAAATATTATGGAGTGCCATTTGTAGCCTCATAATGAAATATATTAAAAAGCAAAAATCCATGTATTTTAGACTTTTCATAAATTCCACATCAAGAACATGAAATCTTCCATGGTAATAGAAAATATGAATGATTTAAATCAACATTTTATGCCTTTTAAACTAACTTTTATTAAATATTTCCAAGGATGCTAATGGCTTTCCATAATTTTTAAGTCTAACTTAGAGATAAGTTCAACTTAGATTCTTTGTGAAACACCCCCCAGACTTGGTGGGAATACCATTAATGGGTGTACAAGTCTGCACACAGAAAACCTACAGTCCTATCAAGAAATACCCCTTGGTCTCGCGGAGTATCTTCGGGTGAGGGAAACGTAAGATAACGACTTTAGCAAATGGGGGATGGGTGGAAAATGCATAGCATTACATGAGGCCTGTTAGTCATAAAACTGACGATTGACAACACCTATTATTGGGTAAACAACCGAATGGTGTCCAATTCTCCATGAGAGCCCACTACTCTGTGTCTTTACAGCAATTCATTTTAATAGCTACAGGGAACCCCAAATATTGCCTTAAGCTTTGTAATCTTGACAGAGGCATTTTAGCCAGTGAGTAGGGGCATATGAGGTAATAAACCAGTTCACGGTTAGCATATGTCTCAAATGACCCGAATATCTACAGATCTTCAAAACATGAAGAGGTCCCACTTTGCACATTTTGAAATAATCACTCCTACAGCGATTGAGGTGCTACATAAAAGCCTTTGTTTCCCCTTTCCAAAGATTACTTCAACCTATGTATCATGGAGTGCACTGCTTGTGCATAAATGAATAATGACTACATAACTTTCATGAGCACGTATCCAATAATTTGTCTCCGTGTATTTCACAGCTTGTCTGCTCATGCTCAGACTGCAACTATGAACTGGCTTATAACAATAAGCCTCGGGGGCCAGAGGGTAATCCAAGACCTGTAATTTGATTTAAAGACACGGGGTTCCTCACCTGTACTCTGTGCACCATCTCCACCTCCTGCACCGTTGAGTCCTACTTGAGGAAGATTACTCAGCCTACCCAGGACACCCATCCTCATCTCCAGATCTGTTGGGTAGGGTCTACGAGGATCACCTATTGTGAAAGGGGCAAACAATCGTTCAAGATATGGCACAATGCTGTAGTGATGGCCGTCGCTTTGATTTGTGGTATATGATTAATGCAATTTTAATAGATAAAGTCTGGATTTTCTTGGCAATAACCCCAAAAAGAAAGAAAGGCTTTTGGCGCATCTATAAATTGACTATCAACTATGGCTTTTCATCTCATGATCTGTTAAATGGGTCGGGTCTATGAGGATTTACTGATGTGAAAGGAGCAAATCATCCTGAAATCCTCTTTTTCACAAAATTTGTGTCCAAAAAGTTTACAAAATAGATTGTATTCCTAATTTTGCCTTGAGATATTCCTAGTTACTGTTGTGAAAGGTTGGTAGGTATGTTACAGAGACAAGAGATGTAAATGTTTTTTACAGACACAATTTCTAGGCCCCACTTTTATAAGAGCTTTAATTGATATGAATTGATTGCAAGACAGTGTCTGGTTGAATATCAAAAGACCTCTGAGGATCACACATTATCACAAGGTGGAAGCAATTTACAGGGTGCCATATACTAGCCTACTATTTGGCCTTAATTACCTGAAACAAGACATTTTCTTCAAATCTATGTAAATATTGAAGCTATTGAAATAATACTATGATAAAGATCAATGAGTCATCTAAAATTTGTAGAATATTAAAAAAAAATGTAGTAACATGGAGTTGAGAACCAAATTGGTGACTTAAAGAGGGTAAAGACATGAAAAGTAACATCCATCTCTCCACTAAATTGGCAAGACGAACCTGGTTCCCATGCAAGAGGTGCAGCCACAGCATTGGTTGCACTGATCCGATGTGCGTACTTGATGAGTTCCTCTGAAGATATGGCACCTTTCTTGGCTTGTTTGATAGCTTTGAGCTTCTCCTTGGCTTGGTAGATGGCTGTGGCCTGCAGGTTTGGCAGTGACAACAAAAAAATGAAATAATAAAAGGGGATTCTTCTATAGCGCTCATGTCTGTCAGACACCTGGGGGGTGTTTCACATATCAGTGACAAATGACAGTTGTTGTTAGGAGCTACTGAAATCCCTGCTTCTGATTGGTTATCAGCAGATTTGTCACTGATATTTGTCATTTGGCATTGAAAAAAGCCTTTGTGAAACGGGTCCCTGGTGCTCCACAATTATTACCCCACCTTTAGCATGGCTGTTATGGCGCTCTAGCATTTTAAGGAATGAATTCCTGCCAGGTACCCATTTACCTCGCCTGGGTCAAGTGTGGCAAATATAGATCAATGTCTTGCCAAAGGACATTAGTGCCGCGCTGGGACTCAAACCACAAACCCTGTGATCCACAGTCCAGTCACATATCCACTAGACCACGACACCTCCTTGTGGTATATTAGAATGCATGGGAATATAATGTGATATGAAAAGCAATCCCTATGATAGAGTCCTATCTTGTTTCAAATTATATATCTGGATTGTATGTCTTACATTACATGAATTGGAGTCATGTCAATGAAACATATGCTGTGGTAAGAAAAATGAAAGACTCCTCTATTAAACTCTGTGAAAAATATGCAACCTTAAGATGCTTGTGGTATCAGAATATGCTATATAAACAATTCACTCTAAACTTAAGTGGAGTTAGAAAATACACCAACAAGATCCACTCACTCATCAATGCACAGCATTTCTTTTATTTTACATAGCTATTTGAGAAAAAAGTTTCTTTCATATCTTTTTGAATTTTCAGAACTGTTTTTTTATCTTTCCATGGTTAAATCCCACTGATGCTATGTCATCTAGATGTAATAGTGCTGTCACTGGTTAAGTTAAAAATATATACAAATACTAATGATGGTTTCATGAAAGATCATCAGTATTGGTGATACAGTGTACTGAGATCAAAAATTTAACTTTCAAACACTATTAGTGGTTCATTTACCAGAATATATTCAGCTTCTTTGAGTTGTTTCTGTAAAGTTTTGATATCTTCATCCCTCTTATCCACTTCCTCCTGAAGACCCTCAATCTCTTGTTTCATCTTCCTTTGTTCTTCTGTCTCTTTCAATGTCGCTTCAAGCTCTTCATTTTTCTTCATCAAAATCTCCATAATCTGTAGATCAATCATCAAATAAAACAATTTTGATAACATGCTTCAACTTCAAATTTACAGCACTGCTAAATCACTTCTTTGCAACAAAATTCCAAAGTAAAAGTCACAAATGATTGTCACAAGTTTATTTTTTATTTGCATCATCTTCTTATGTTCCTCCATCTCCTTCAAGTTCTTCAACATTGCTTTAAAGCCCCACTGTACTACTTGTAGCTACTTGCTCCCTCTATATAGAAAACAATGCCAAATCAGTGACCATTAGTCCCCCATGATCTTCTTTTTCTCATGTTGATTGAGAGCTGAGTTGATGAGATAGCCACCTGTCAGTGACCACCCTGGGTGGTCTAATTCCTCCTAGCCAAACTAGTACAGAGTCAGACGGCCTATAAACTTTTAATTCTTCATCATTAAAATCTCAATAATCTGTGGAACAATCATTAAAAAAGAAAAGAAAAAAGGGAATGATAATTAAAGGAAGATGAAGAAGAAGAAAAATAGAATAAGGAGAATGATCAAACATCCAATTTTTAACAAAGTCTGAATGAAAAGTTGAAAAAAGATGAAGAAAATCTTACTTGAGGTTCATCTGGATGAGGAACTCTCTGCCGAACTGCTGAAGTTGCTTCACCAAGGTCTCTGTACAAATGAAAATAATTTTGCGAGTAAGAATAAATAAAGTAACTGAATGAGGGGACTTGAAGTTCCGAGAAGCAGCCAGTACAAAAAAATCTTTACTTCAATATGATAAACCCTGACTTGGGAAATACTTAAATCTTTTCACTAATTTAGGCCCTATTTATGGAGTAGAATAGATGCAACAGACTAACAGAGTATGAAAATAAAGATTATTTCATTGATTATTCTCATACAAAACAGAAATAAGCAAACAAAGGATTGGAAAGAAATTTTTATTACAAAAACCCATTAGGTCTAACCTCGTTAGTAAAAAAAAGAAAACTTAGAAAGGAATGAAAGAAAGAAAGAAAAAAAAAAAGGAAGATAAAGACAACAGACAAGTCCAGTGACGGAACACAACAGCCTGCACAGTGCACACCCCAGCATATACATCTGCAAGAATCTTCAGTATTGAAGGAGGCAGATTATCAATAAGAGGAACAGCAGCCAAATTTTGTCCGAAATAAGTTTAACCTTTTGAGTTTTGTCATTTTTTACTTTTTAATTTTAATTGATTTTGATTTTGATTTTGCGTCCGCTTTGGTGTTTAGTCTTTAGAATTATATAGATCAATGCTTAAATGTTGAAACCCCTCATCTTAATCTGCTTTCACAAAGCTAGAAATGCTCTCCAATCGAAACATAATTGTGAGAGCCCAATACAAAGATAGATGGGCGCTTCTGTGACACTGAAGTGTCACATATCCACAAAGGCATTATGCACGCTATGCTATGGTGTGGGTCCCGCGAGAGTTGCGGCATGCCTCTCTTACTGAATCCCGATCAAGTTGGGCTGTCCGAACAACAGACCAACAAATGGGGTTGTATACATGAGTAAAGTGAAAATATGTTATCTCTATTATAACAGCCAAGAAAATACAAAATCTAAAATTTCTTACTTTGTCAAAACCTCTGCTTCTTCTACAAGAGACAGAAGTCTTGATTTTGCTGTCATGGAGGCTGCCATTTTTGTGTTTGTCTAGTTGTGACTGTTTCAATTTGGACGAAGATGGTGCTCTACCTCTCTCGTCTCGATCCCTGAGATAGCTAGGCCTAAAAATGATGAATAAATAATTTTTTCAAAAAAATAATCTCAAAGGCAATTGCAAATTTGCAATATCCCATAGAAATCTTGTTCGGACAACATAAAACGCCATTGTCATATTTCAATAGATGACGCACAAAGGCTAGTGACGTCAAGTCAAAAAGCGGCGAGTAGAGGGCAGATCATAGAGATATATACTTAATACTTATGTATCTCTATGGGGCAGACAGAAATAATACCTTTGAAGAAAACTTTGTTGATTTTTTTTTTTTTTTTTGGTCTTTGTCCTCCAGGCAAAAAAACACGAAAACAACAACAGCAACATAATTAAATCAATCGAGTACTTTTAGATAAGCTTAGCCAGCACATAGCCGCCGCGGCACTAATGGCCTTTATAAATCTACATTTGCCTCTCTCGACCCAGGCGTAGTCTAGTAAATGTGTACTTAATTGGTATAGAATTTATTCATTGAATGGTTTGAACTCCGTAATTAGGGCAGTAGGGCTATAAACCCTTATAAAAAAAAAAGCCAGGATGACGGTGCAGTAGGTGCTCAAGTTGAGCATCTCTTGAGCCTCGGGGTCACAGTGGTTCTCGGTTCGAGTCCCGCCGCGGCACCGTATGTCCTTTTTCAAGGTACTTCTCTAATGATTTGCCCGGCCTCTCCACCCACGGCGTAGTAAATGGGTATTATGGTATTCCTTGAATGCTTTGAGCTCCTTAGAGCGTAAAAGTGCCTCAGTGAGCATCTCCTGAGATGGATTCGTGCATGCGCCATGTTGGGGAGAGTGAATTAATAACGATGCTGTTTTGAAACAGTATAATAAACGCCATCATTACGCCCAAAATAATGTCCCATAGCAATTAAAGGACAAGTTTGGCCGATTTGCAAGTTGAATAAAAACAATAATATTAAAGAAACTAATTAATGAAAGTTTCATGATGATCGGACGAAAAATAAAAAAGTTCTGGATTTTGAACTTTTCCCCCAATTAAACTATGTTATTTCGGATTTTTGTTTTGTTTTTTGGACACACCTGTATAAAGTCCTCTCTCTCCCTCTCCCTCTCTCTCTCCCTCCTTCTCTCTATGTGTCATCAAGCGCTCCCGGTGACAAATAAGTTCATATATACCCAGTAATACAAGCCTAATTTATTGCTGAAAGAACATGCATTTTTGTCATGAGGGAGTATACTAACTTTTACAGCTTGGCAATTCTAGTCCGGTAATAATTATGACATCAAATATTGTGGGAGAAACGCGCACATTCAGTCATTATGCTAAAAATAAATAAAATTATGATACATTCCATTTAGATAAAATATGTTTTTCGCTGCCCTCCAGTCCAAAAATCGGATAAGTAGAAAATGCATGCTGCACTGTCTACATCTATAGGCTCATATAATTTATATGCCCTACGGCGAGACGGAGTAAAACAAAAAAATACTGCCGGGCCGGGCGGGGGCTCACGGGCACCTCAATTTGCTCTGTACTGATCTATTTCTGTAGTTTTATCTGTCTTTCTTGACACCGCTAACCCCTTCGGTACAGTATCCCCTCACCACCACTCATCGCCCCCCCCCCCCCCATGCCCCATCACCTTCCCCACAGCCTTGCGGTCACACCGGCCCCCAGGCGCCCATACAAAAAAATACCGATATAATAAATATCCGAAAACCAGTGATATCGATATCACATCGAGTTAAACGTGTATTGGAGTTGGATCCCTCAAGAATTTCAGGATTTTAACCGTCAATTATCTGCTTTTGGACCTCAATCTACGAGACTCGAGATGAATAATCAATTTGACATGTAAGGATGCTGCTAAATAACTGCATTATTTGTGATTACGGGTGAAACAGCTGTGTCATTTGGTACCTGGTTTTATGTATCAGTCCCATCTGTTCATTTTTCTGTTGTGACTCCATGAATGGCACACGCAGTTCGAGTTTGAATTTGTTTTCTTCATTACTTTAGTTTTCTTTAGGTGGAAAGCTGTGACAGAAAGTGGCTACATTTATGTATATTAATGGATGTGTCTGGTGTGAAAGTCGTATTGTATCTTGACTTTAGTGGGGTTTTTTTAATGTTGATAAATATTTATTTATTTTCTGTTTTTTAATTTAATTTTTAATTTGATTCAATTTTTTTAATTGGTTTCTGATGTGTTAGTGACATGACTTTTATCAATGATTCAGTTTTCAACGTGCTGCAGTCACAAATTAAATCATAGTAGCCACGACCCACTCATAACAACATTGTGTTATAAAATCAAAACTAATCAGTTAACCAAGTAAGTTAAATGATTTAGTCTACCATGATTTATGAATTATGTCCTTGATTTATTTATTTCTTAAGGTTGAAAGATGACGACAGTGGAGAAGAGCGAGAGGAAGTACAAATAGAACCGTCGCTAAACAAGGATGACATTGAAGACCCACATCAAATAGAATGGGTACGTAGCTAGGCTGTGCTATTATTAGTATTTACTCAATATCATATACCAGTATGGCTCATTTATGTGTAATTTCCGTATTAACTTTGTCGAAAATGTTATTATTAATTAGTATGGGTAAGTATCTCTGGCTCTGTTCACTTAAATGTAGAGTCTGTATCATCTTTTTGTTCCTGATGGACTTGGTCAAACAGTCAACTTTAAAGAGATGTTGATTATTACTTTGCCTTACATACATGATGATGAGGTATTGGATTTAAAGGGGAAGTTCACGTACACCCTAGTATTAAGGTGGTTTCAATACAAGCAGAAAAATGAGAAAAACAGGTCAGTGAAAGTTTGAGCAAAAAAAAAAAATTAATAATAAGAAAATTTTTTAATTGTGAAAGTGCAATCAATCAAACCCGAATTGGCAACTCTGTGATGTATCTTACGAGCTTCTCTCCTATTTGCCTGTACTAAAATACTTCAAAAATCTTTATTTTCCTGTAAAAAAAATTTCAATCATACATTCACCTTAAATATAATTATTGCAGATATTTTTCTATGATACCACCCCTGCTTATCAACAAATTTATTCCTTCATCAATAACTAAGAAGATGAAAGTTTATGAAATGTTGGTACATAGCAAATATGTAAATTGAAATGCTATTGGTATTGGGTCAATTTCAATTTATTTTTGACCTTTTCTACCCAGCCCACAGTGAAATGCAAACAGGGCGAGCATCAGCTTCAGTATTCATACTGCGTCTGGTTTTCAAGACGTACTCCAGGCAACAAAGCATCATCAGCAAACTATGAACAGAACATCAAAATAATTGGCTCATTTGCTTCAGTAAGTGATTTGTATTTGTTTTAATCTGTGAAAATGCAATCAAGTGATTGTTATATGTGAATGCCTTAATCCTTATATGTTTTTATCAACCTACGGAATAGCTGTAGTAATTTAAGAAAATATTTAGGCACTGCAGGGCTACAAATAGTATATTTGTAAAGCGCTTTAATAGAGACATTTGTATAAAGCGCTATATAAAATTAAATATTATTTCATTTTATCAATAAGAAATGCTATATATCTTTAACAAATTTGCTCTCTGCCAATCAAATGCCACAACCTTAGTAGCTCATAACAGTTATTGTAATTTTTGTAGTTTTGATGTCAACAACTTATGATTTCAAAGCTTTAGATTTCAAGTTCTCAGAGAGCTTTAACTCCTCTGAAAGACACTAAAGTAGCATATAGTAGTTTAAAAGCTTTCTGTTGGTTCATCTATTTCATTTTTCACCTCGGACAGGGTCTTTTACATTGCTTTAATACAAATTTTTTGCCTTGCTCTGCTTACAGGTAGAACAATTCTGGACCTTGTACAGCCATATAGCAAGGCCATGTGATCTCACAAGTAGTAGTGACTATCATCTTTTCAAACATGGAATCAAACCCATGTGGGAGGTAAGATTTAAGAGGTCAAAGGTCAGAGGTTACGGTACAAGTCAATTTGATTGATTTTTAAAAAAGTATTCTGTTTGTCGGCCCTGTGATCAGAGGATTTGCAGAGTGCTTGGTCTTATGTTTGTTTCAAATATTCTGCCAGAATATGTCATAGAGAGAGAGGTGCTGTGCTCATTTTTAAAATGTAAATATTTATTTATTTTCTTGCAATCTCAACAAAACTGTGAATAAGATAATGTGATGAGTTTACACTTGTAGTTACTTTTTTTTCTTCATAGATGATATAATACTATCCTCTTAAATCCCTAATACTGCCATGGTATTGCTGAAATTACACACAAAAGGAATCAATTTACAATCCAGTATTCTAGGATTCAGGGCAGCGTTTCACAAAACCATTTTAAGTACTAGTTCATGGACATCCCATTGAAATGCGTTTATTGTAATTAGCACATTTTTTTAATGGGATGTCAGTGAACTTGTTCTTACAAGGGTTTAATGAAGCAATGCCCAGTATGCCTTTCACTTTTGTTGGTCTTGTGATTTTAACTGGAATATTATTTACAGAGTCCATAAATGCCTTGAAGAAGATAATTTGAAGAATTTTAAATCATGATTAAAAAATAAAGATCACAATGTATGTGTCCTTTCTTAATTCGGATGGTATTACTTTTCTGCCTCTAGGATAAAGCAAACAAGAAGAATTCTGAGTAATGAGTTTATAAAAAAAGAAACATTCACAATATATGCATCCTTTCTTATTACTAATAGTATTACTTTTCTTTCTCCAGGATGAAGCGAACAAGAAAGGCGGGAAATGGATTGTTCGGCTACGGAAGGGGCTAGCTTCACGTCTCTGGGAGAATCTTGTTATTGCCATGCTTGGAGAACAGTTCATGGTCGGAGAGGAGATATGTGGTGCTGTCGTGTCGGTTAGATTCGCCGTGAGTACTACAGTTGTCTAGTCTTTCCACATGTTCTGTGCAGGAGTTCAATTTGACCTCCATCATATTAGAGTAAAATAGGCCATTTTCGTAATGTAATCAAATTTATGCATATGCCTTTGTGAGGCACCTCAATTCGAATTATTTTATTCACCTGTTACAATTAAATGTGAATTGCATACATCAGTTGTTGCTAGGTAGGACAAACATGCCTTTTACTACCTAGCAACAAGTAATTTTACATTCTGACTATCGAAAATACAATTATTTGTATCAGGTAATGAAATAACCACCGGGTTCCCGTAGGCAATGTAATGTAAGAACAATGACAAAATGCAGAGCGATTGAAGCTTGCCTTACAAATTTTATTTATGTTACATGTTTTTAAACTTAGAATCCCATCTATTTTTTCACAGGAGGACATCATCTCAATATGGAATCGCACAGCCAGCGACAACAGTATCAACATTAGAGTACGAGACACATTACAAAGAGTGTTAAACCTTCCGCCAAACACCATCATGGAATATAAGACACACACAGATAGTTTGAAGTAAGTGAACTACTTATTTTCTGATATTTTGTTTGAATTTCACATAGTGGCTGGATGCGATGTGTACATGTACATGTACATGTACTTGTATAACAGCATAATTTGGGAAGATCAAACTGCTGCAATAGTTAATAATGAATTTTCACATTAGCCTCATAAATATGTATTGATAAAGAAAGTAAAATTATTGATAAGGCACATTTTTAAATGGTTTGCAATGACATACCTTTTAAAGTTGACTACCTAAACCTGGCCCGTTTCAGATGAGTGTTCTTCATAGCACGTGTCTGGTTTTAAAGTGTCCAAATGAAATGTATATCGTGCCATAATTGTTCTTGTAATTAAATGAGATTTTTGATATTCAATGTTTTTATAATGCTAATGATGTTGAGGAATAATCATTTCCTGTCTAAATCAGGATATCTTTTTATTTATTTCCAATTAGCATTTCCTCAACGCATATATGCATTTCGAAATGATACCTGTACAAGACATGTTTTCTCCTTGTCAAAGAGTACACCCTGCCCCATATTTTCTGTGACTTTCTATAATAATAATAATGATGACAATAATGATAACAACAACAGTAAGTTGAACAATAACTATAAAAAATATGTCTTGTTTACCCAGGGTAGACTCACTAGTATTAATACTGTATACCCTGAGGGCCCTATAATCATATTTATTCTATTTCACCTCTCCTTTCAGGGATAGATCTAGCTTTAGGAATACCGATGTCTTCATGAGGTAGGAGATACTCACACCCATCCTCACCCAGACCATCCTGACTTCTTGAAAGTGAACTGGTTAAGAACATATGGTAGAAGATGTTACCCTTCCATTGAACACTAACAATACCACAAACAATCGATGGATAGGCAAGGATTCCCATGGAGATTGGAATTTTTTTAAAGGATGTTGCCTGTCAGTTCAGCTAACGATCCCAGAGACTCCTGTCAGTGGACAGCCAAGGATTCCCATGAAAGGCACACCAGTTATTAACTCTTTGGTTGCTTTCTTCGCCTGTTTGTATGGTCGCACATTTGCCACATGTGCAATTTCGCACAAAACAACAGGCACCAATCAACGGAAGTATCGCTTCGTTCGTTCAACAAAACGGCTTTTCAGTCTTGATTAGCTCCATGACAACCCTGTCGTCAAACTGCTGGAAACAGCTGTTGGTCCATCCATCCCATGATAAATAAATGATCGTGCAGGGAGATTAATTGTACAGCAGTTAAAGATGAACCCCTTTAGATGACACTACCCTTTATTTGAACTCTACAACGATCCCAAGTACTCGTAAGAATCAGTGGATCGCGTTTAAAGAATTCTCATTGAAAGTGATCTGGTTATAAACAAATAGGCCCAAATTCACAAAGGAGGTTTGTCGACAAACCTAGGTTTATATGCGTTTAGATGCGTTTCAGACCATGTTCAGACAAACCTTGGTCTGAAACGCGTCTAAACTCGTCATATGACGTACATAAACCTAGGTTTGTCTACAAACCTCCTTTGTGAATTCGGGCCATAAACTTTTACTGATACTTCCCTTCATTTGAGCTAAAGCGATCCAAGGACTCAACATTTTCATTGAATGGACGAGGATACCCCTATTTTGATAACCAGAGGGAATAAGAAACTTCAGCAGTAACAAAAAGGGAAACAACTACATGTTTATCTGATAAAAATGACAAATTTAGATGAACTACAGCAACTCTTCCGTGCATGTCTAAAGATGGAATTTTGATCGTAAAGGTCCCATTCTTACAAAGATTTGTGACTGATCAAAATTGATTGCAAGTCCTCCAATCAATTGCAAGGTTACAATCTCCTATCTCATTCACATGTTAAGACTTTCAATTTATCTCAAGCTCTCAAGCTAGTTGCGATCAAAATAGAATCGATCACAAATCCTTATAAGATGGGCCCTAGAGAGTGTATGCTGGCTGTATAACAAAGTGAAGCCTTCTTGTTTAGTTTTAGTATATTCCAAAGAGATTGTACTATTCCCAAACTGAGAATCTGTACCGTTACTCATTTGCCACTCCATTTTTGTGTTTTTACACTTTTTATTTTCAAGTTCATATGCATGTAAGAATACTACAATTTACATAAGTCTTGCAAGTGTATAGATTGTACATAACATAAGAGACAGTAACAATTGTAAATTGTTAAATTCTGTACAGTATGTTTGTTTAATAAAATACAAACTACATGTACATTACAATTCCTAATTTCAAGTGTCACAATTGTTTCTCTTCACCAACGTCTTTATTATTGCTACTTAAGTTAAATATACTGTACAGATTTGCTGTTCAAAACGAAAGCAATTAGAAATATTTACAGAACACAGTCATTAGTGAAGGCCCATTTTTAATTTACCTCTTTAAATGCAAACAATACAACATTCACTATTCTTTCCCATACAAGGCATTTAAGCTGTAAATTAAAAAGACGTATTTTGCACGCTACTCCGAATACGAAACCGGAGCGGGCAACATTTGTCACATTGCCCTCTTCCGGGTTTTCCCCGTAGACCACTGTACTAAATCAGAGGGCAATATTCTGCCATATTCCACTCTTTCTTGTCAGTGCGCTTTTATTAAAGTGCATACTTGCAGTATTTTGTACGCGTTAAAGTGTACGCGTGGTAACAATTTACGTCACAATTAGATTTTCATACATTTTCATCTCTGAAAAAGAGTAAGGGAAATGCATGCATACATGGTGAGTAAAAATCATACTTGATACCAAAGTTGTATTTCATTTGTAAAATGCCTTGTATATGATTATATTGACAGGGCTTCTTTCGGGGTACATCAGACATATTGACTGCGTTAAGACCAAATTGCCCTCGCTTTCAACTAGGGGCAATATGATCTTAGCGTGGCCAATATTTCTGATGTACCCCTCGAGCCCAGTCAATATAATTATTGTTACCTATACAAGTCATTTTACAAATGATATAGCTTTCAATATTATTTTCTACTTTTCTACAAATCAATAAATAGCAATGTGCCTTAACAAAGTACAGAAAACCATTAACCTGTAGGAATATTCATGTACTCAAATGAAAATCTGAAGTAATAACATAAAAATCATGAAAATGAATGACATTATGATACAAGAAGATAACTGCAAGACTGATCTATTGAAATGGATTGGCACACACAGGTCATTGACATTAAACTAATGACTTATTTCCTAATCTAATGGAAGAGAATCAATTGTAACAGCAAACACGTCAAAACAAGATACACAATATATGAGATTGAGTTGGTACTGGGTATCTATGGCTTGGTTAGGGGGGGGGGGGGTATAGGTCTTACTGGATGGCTGACTTCGAATGAACAAGACAATTAATTAAGGTATGGGACTTGATTTAACTCGGGTACACTATACATGTATTTAGAACATCAAATATATTATAATAACAACGACTATGGATAAACTAAAGCTGATAATTAGCTTCTTCCAAAGGCGTGTCCTTTTCAAGTTCCCTTTCTTCCTCTCCATCTTTCTCTGGCTTCTTTTTTTCTCCTTCTCCCCCCTCTTCCCCAATTGGTTGTCTGGTGTGGGGGGGGGGGGGGGGTCTCTGCGTCATCCTGACACTAACATGGAAGCCAACATGAATTAATAAATTGATACGCAAAATAGCAAATACACTGTACAATGTTAGCGCATTGAAAAGCAGAGGGAAAATATGGAACATCAAAAGACAGAGCGGGTCAGCATCACAAAATTGCAAAGACATTAGAAATTATTTCAAGCCCCTATTGTATGCCCCACGAAAATCATGCTCGGACCATGTACAGTTAAACCTGCTTTAGCGACTACCTGTTTATAAAGACCACACTTTTGTGTTTCTCTTCAATATGGTTTCTCATTGGAACTAAGGACCACCTGCCTATAAAGACCACTTTTTATGTTCCCTTGAGTGATCGTTATTGACAGGTTTCTCTGTAATACGTTATTGTGTTTGCCGGTTGCAACAAGTGATTAATACGGCTATTAAAATAGGCCATTTTTCATTATGTAATCAATAATGTAATGCATAAATCTTTCTTGAGCGCCTCGTTAAAAATCATTTCATTCACTTGTTTACAAATAATTGTATTTCAAAAGTCTAATGCGGATTGCATGGGCAAGCCATAATGTCTGTCCCTGGCAGCAACTAATGAATGCTATGCTATTTATGCATTCAATTTGATTACATTAAGAAAATGGCCTGTTGCCTTTCTAGGTTTTAATGTTTATGCTTGCTATTACACGCATTCTTTCGTTCAAGGCAAATTCTGATTTGTTTCTTATAGCTTTTTCCTCCGTATAAGTTGTCTAGTTCTGTTTTGCTCTAATATAGTCCATCTTCCATCATCAAGTCATCTCAAAGAACATGTAGTCCTGAAAAGTGAAAATGAGAACAAAGTTAAGAATGTTATAAGCTGAATGATTTCGCGGGATATTACGTTTACTGGACTAGGTTTCATTTTTGTACAGAGTAATCGAGATACCAAAATCAAGCAAAAGGTTATTTTTAATTTGGTAAAAAAGACATATCGAATTTTCAAGCAGGATAACTGTAACAGATTTTATAAGAGATGGCACAAGCTTAACGAACAGACCGGTTGAACAACATGTTAAGCATATCGTTTATTAAGGTTGTTCCTGACTGTAGAGACAACCCGAAAACTTCACGATGCTTGCCTGACATAGCAACACGTAATGCATGCAGTCTGGATATCAAGTATTTATTTATTTATTTTTTATTTCCGTTTCATTTAAACGGGGTTGCCCCGTCAGTATTCAAAGTACTGTTTTCCAGGTGGCCCTGTAAACAAATGCAATGACACTATATGAAGGGATAATGTGTGATGACTAAGAAAGCGCACTTACGACTAAAAAGGCTGATCCAAGAAGTAGTCCTTTGGTTTGGAGATCAGTTCCTGATGGGACTGGGTGAATAAAGAATATAAAAAAATATTGTAAAGGAAAGGAGAGAGGGAGTGAGAGAGAGAGAGAGAGAGAGAGAGAGAGAGAGAAAGAGAGACAAGGACAGAGAAAGAAAAAAAAGAGAGAAAGAGAGAGAGACGAAGAGAGAGAGGGGGAGAGAGAGAGAGAGAGGGAGAGAGAAGAGAGAGAGAGAGAGAGGGGGAGAGAAGAGAGAGAGAGAGAGATAGAGAAAGAGGGAGAGAGAGAGAAAGTGAGAAAGAAAGCTAGACAGACAGACAGGTAGACAGACAGAGAGAGAAAGAGAGATGAAATAGGGAGGATGGACGGAGGAGGGAACGAGAAAAAGAAATTAAAGGGTACAGACTTCGAAGAAACGGGTACGGTATAACTAATGTAATGTACTGAAATTAAGGAATACTGATTAAAAACATTAAGGGAAGGATCTCTAAACATACTCTCTATAGGACAGTTATCCTTTTTTATGTTGCAGGCTTTTTAACCCACTTTTTCCAGCAAGACAATCACCGATCGCAATCAGCTTGCCAGAGTCACACCATCATATCCTTCTGAACCGTCTCCCCATTTTGCACCTGCCCGGCTGCCCGTCTGCTCTTGGTTGTCATGGTTACACATTCTACGTTTAGATTTGTTTGCGAGGTTACCTGTATAGATTCAGACTTTCAACTAGCTCTTTGTCGCAAGCACTGTCGGTTTAACAATACCACTTTCATCATAATGTTTATTGTATAAAAAAAGAAAGAAAAAAAAGCGGTTTCTGTCATATGCATTTGTAACATTCTAAGGAACATTATTTGCGTATGCTCTACTGGTATCTCTGCATTCTCCTCAGTTATAAGATTACCAAAAGATTTGAGACAATCAGATTTTGCGAATGATTAAAGAAATTAAATTACAGATTTTTGAATTAATAGTGAAATCTTCTCAATGCTCACAGTTTAGAACGAAGAACTCATGGTCCATGTTTGTGTTATGCTTTCGCCCTCCCCAGCGTTTGGTGACTGCACCCTCCTCGCCATTTCGAGATAAAATCTGTTGTAGGAAAGAAAGATTATAATAAATCATATAATATCATATGATAAGATGATAATGAGAACTGAGTATTATCATTAGAGTCACATCTAAACATTATGTTAGATCCATTTTGAGATATATAGAGAGAAATAGACAAAATAACAATAATATAATTATTTTTATGAATATACAATAGGGTATCAAAATTGCCCCTATGTTGAATTTTTCGAAAATAGTTGCAATGGTGTTAAAAACATACATTCAACCAAAAAATTGATAGCGATTACAGTAATAATATGCAAAGTGATCTAATTATGCCGGAGAATTACAAAGTCATTGGCATTATTTATTAATGATAAATCTACAACATGCTATTTCATTTTAAGCCGTAATGATACATGTAGGTCATTGATATGCCTATACCGGCCACTTTTCGTATGTACCGCCATTCGAAAGAGGTCATTTTTTTAATTTTTTTAAAATATTTTTTTAATGTGTTGGGGAGGGGGGGGGGGGTTGGGGCTCTTAACCACCCTCCACTATTCACTGATACCTTTTATACCTGACCATACGGAGCTCTATCACGATTGCATACTTACCGATATATCGATATTAGTACAACATCTGCACGGGCAGCATGGTGATTCCATACCAGCGATTCGATGACCATTACGATTGATTATCGTGAACACCGCCCCACATAGTGACCAACTGATCCACAGATAATATGAAGAATAAAAAGCCAATTTATGTAATGATATGAATAAATAATAATAAACTGTATTTCTGTAGCGCATAACATCGCAAATGCAGTATTCATACACTTTTAGAAATAGAAAAGGGAAAGGAGCAATATCTTTTTGGATCATAACGACACTGATAAATTGTTTTACACAAACTATTTTTCTGATAAAATAGTCCTCAAGCCTTGAAGAACGGCAGTTGGAATATCTATATTATGTAAACATTTTTGGACATGGAGACCATATCCCCCGCGCTTACGATATTTCTTTTAATTTGTAATGATTTTGTTGTTGGCGTTCTTGATCTTAAAATTAAGAAATGCATGTTATATCAAAGAAATAATGTTTACTTTTGTTTGGTGTAGCCGAGTACATAGCCCCCAGGCGTTTGTACCATGGACTTCATAAGACAGCAGGGGCAGCAACATGCATCACATCGATGGGGGCGTACTACCTGCAATATTTCTTCACTTTCTGCATTCTGTATCGACATACGAAAAGAACGGGCGGGGCCGCACCAACATCGGCTGCAACAAGTTGTTTCTGAATGGGTGGAGGGGGAGAGGAACATACATAAATATATACATACATAGATACATACGGATATACATGCATAGGCTACAAAGGGACAATCGACATACGGTTTAAAGAGTTAACATGATTTTTGAGAAATCAATTCTAGGGAAATTTCAATACATGAATTAAAATCGACGTTTACTGCCCCCCCCCCCCACCAAAAATGGGTAAAAATGTGAAAGAAAAGAAGAATCGAGGACTGGTGACCTTTTTAAAATTACCTTTTTGCTTGTCAAGGATATTTTCACATGCTCCCCACCCCCCCCCCCCCCTCCGCTGATTAAAATTTATAAGCGAAAGTTAGTATTACACTTCGAATGTTCAAACCTTCAAAAGCATTGAGTAACACGTCTCCCTCTCTTGTTACTAAGTGGTAGGCATTACTCCCGGTACAGCTCGAACCTGCAAGGCGAAACAATCAAAGACAGATTTACAGTGTTGACCATGAAGTTGGAATATTATTTTCTTTATCTTGAAATGTTATTTTGAGTTATTTTTGATAGATAAAACTTCTTCTGAGAATTTAAGTGATCAATATGAAGAGTCATAGAGATTGATCAATCAAGCTATCTATCAAAGATAAACCATATTGTCACATTCAATGTTTTAATGAAAAGGGATAAAAACAAAATTATTCACCTCTAGGCCTATTGGCAACAGTGTTTACGAAATTGTATGATTTTCCATAAATGTTAGTTTGACTTCTAATCTATGCAAGTATATTGAATGATGGAGTAAATCTTTTAGGTCTATGCATAATTATAGTAATTTAGAACGTTGCTTCCATTATGTACACAAACGTCCTGTAAAATTTGAAGAAGAAAACAAAATTCACGTTTTTTCCCCGTTGAAATCATGGACGTGTAGATGAGGTCTATGCAGCAACAAAATAATCATCAACTGTTTGACCTAAATAAAGTATCACGAAATTCTTCCCCTATTTTTCTGTAAATTGTTATTTTGTTGATGAACAGACCTATATACAGATTTAAATGAATCATTATGCATTTGCATGTTATGGGGCCACATATGAAGCTTTAATCATACGATCGCTCACAGGGATATATTTTAATGAATCTGTGTGGGTTTGTTCCATGCTTTATTTATTTTAACACAGCATTATATTGGTCACTGAAATAAACACAAAAGCCAGAAACAACGAATTGGTTTTGTGTCCTCTCCTGCAGTAAAGTAGTGGTTGTAATACATGCAAAGCTAGCGTATTCGATCCCCGTGGAGATAACCGCATTAAACATTGCAATGGGTTTTAATACTGTTGAAACGCTTTCAATCAAATAAAGTGTCCGTTGCTAGTCAACGCGATGTTTTGCTTGTCAAATATTCATGCTCCCAAGAACACCGCAGCTAGAAACGCATTGTAAACTTGGCCTGTGCATGCAATACTCGTAGAAGGCTATGTTTATTTTCGCTAAATGACAAATGAAATCTACGCCCAAGGTTCAGTCGTGTACATGAAATAATACAGAGAAAAGTGACTTCGTATGAAATCGTCTGGAAATCATCTCCATTGAATATGAACTTGTGAAGGTTGTAATAATACGATAAAATGTTCAGTTTTTACTAGTGACCTTTCTGTCTTAATTGATTGGCGATTCACTAAATTGAGATTGTCACAATTGTCCTTTGGCAAGGCATTAATCTAATTTTGTCACCCCATACCAAGGAGAGAAATGGACCTGGTAGGATGATGAAAGCCCTCATGGTGACCTTATGGTAGGAATACTCCTTAGGGAGTGGAGATGGTGCACAATGTGTTTAAATGAATTTGATGACCGGGGTAATGATATCTGCTAGGCGGTTAGAGACTGCATTTCGCTTTATATATTAAGCGTTATATAAATCCGGATTATTATTACCATATTTTCCTTTACTCAAAATTCACAGTATGACAAGCACTGAAAGGGTTTAGATATTAACATGTTGAGGTTTAAAAAACACATTTTGTGGAATAAAGAAATCAATAACAAAATGTGAGTTGAGTGGTGTCAATGTAAGAGATTTCCACATTTGTTAATGGGTTTAGAAATAATGTATCTTAGCCAAAATACTCATTTTGTTTTTTTGATTGACAATTTTTTTGGATTGTTTTCCTTCGATCAATGCAACCATTGCAATCCTGATAATCAACTGGCTCGTTATCAATATATTAATGAATAGAGGATTGATTAATAAAGTCAAGATCAATGATACACCTATATCCAGAAATTTTAGATGCCCCACTGCTATATACTTTATTTGAATACAAAAATACAAGAGTTATTTAAATTTTCTCAGTGCGCCTGCAAACTAGGGGATGATGCATACACTAGATTTTGCACCAAGATGGAAACATAACTAAAACAATTTATAAAGTTTCGATTTTTAGGACAACTACCACCTGGAAAACAAGCCCTAGTATACTTTGGATAAGGACCGCTTGGAAAGCTATTCATATGGAAATAACCTTCGAAAGACTATCCTTAGTATAAGGTAAATCATCGCATCCCTATCAACAACACGAAAATGGAAATGATCACTACGGGATTCTTTTGGAAGGGAGTAGTTTTTTTTAATTTTTTATATAGGGTACAAAATTGTAATTGTCCCCGAGGATATTTGTCACGGGGGGGGGGGGTGTAGTTGTTCAGGGTATACCCAGACGTTGTGTGTCCGGACATTTGATTTAATATGCTAATTTGAAGAAGTTTACAAGCAATATTTCATAAATCTTTCAATAGTTATGTTAAACAATATTATTTCATATTACAAAGGATAAAAATTGATGATGGTTAGTGCAAAAGTAGTGTTTTTTTTGTAAAGCATCTGGACACACAAACTCCATCATACTTGTCCTGAAGTAGTTGTCCGGGGGCATTGAATTGTCCGTATACCCAGGTTGTACCTTACCAATTGTTTCCAATGTCTGTCTGATGTTAATCTCATCGACACCCTGAAGATCCTGTAGGGCCCTCTGGATTCTGCGATTGTGATTAGATGCAGAACCCTCCTTGGAAGAAGAAGAAGGTGTAGCCCAGTTACGTAACTCAATCGAATCCGCATCTCCGTGCGGCTGCTTCGTAACGATAGCTTTGCGCCTTCCATTTGTTGTTTCATCCATTTTAATAAAGATTCCTTTGCAGATTATATGATGATAGATTAGTAAGTACCGGGACAAATAAAAGATAGATACAGCTCGGAAGATCGAAAGGTCAATGATGAAATATACGAAAAGGGATCATGTTAGACAGCGAAAGGGGGAGATAGGTAGACTAGTAGATAAATAGATTGATAGATAGCGGGATAGATACGTAGGTAAGAAAGAAGATATATATATATATATATATATATATATATATATACAATATGTAGATATAGATTGACGAATAGAGAAGGGTGAAAGATAACCAGATTATCTAGAGAAGGAGAGGAAGGGAGAGGGAATGAGAGAAGTAGATTGAGAAAATGAGAGAGTTGTAGCGAATAGGGAGGGGGAGCGAAATGATACAAAATAGTTATATTAAAATAAAAGTCCCGGTGATCACTTTGAGTCCGATAATTCTATACTTTAGTTGTCCAGCATTTCGTCGTCATTCACCATTCCGTTCCGCCATAATTATAGCAAGTTATTAAATGTTAATGCACCTAAGTCTTCGCGCAAAGTCACTGTAACAGTAATTGGGTCATGGTAATTCACGTGCACTAGAAATGTCAGTAATCCTTCGATGAAAGTTATTCCAAAGTAGATTTCCGTTAGATGTTCTCATGCATAATTTCATCCCAAAATATGCAAGCTTCTACTCCAGCTGAATATAAGAATTAAGACTAGGCTATCTCAATAACTTTATTAGGAAGGATGAGATTTGCTGGGAGCTTTGATCGCAGTATTATAGTGGATGTTGCTGGGTGCGTTCCTTGCCTAAAGCGTCGTTGCTAAAAACATCTCGAACTATGCAAATCATAAACTATTGTCAAGCTTGTTTGCTTGTCATCAAGATAAATTTGAGGAGAGGTCCTGCGCTCATAGCATTCTTCGCGTACGCGTCATGTGGTTACCTCGGTTATTGGCTGAATGCTTGAAGGAATGTGAGCAAGGTAAATATTGAACTAAAAAATAGATCAAAACACTTAGCTAGTAACGCATATGGGTAAACTAGTATGTGCATCACGTAAAGGATTGGACGAATAGCCTTTAAAAAATATTTCATTGAAAGAATGAGAAGCATGTTGAAGATAGCGATGATACATAGATTATGTGAATGGGGGAAATTACATGTAATCAAACGAACAATATGATTAATCACGCCAGACAATGAAACCAAATGAAATAAAAGATTTTAAAAAGAAAACAAGAAACAAGTGAGAAAGGAAAGAGAAAGATACACAGAGATGCCTCTTTATCCTCTACAAAACTAAACATTATTCATAATCATTTACATAATCGGGCAATGGTACTGGGTGTGCATAAGAACACAGAATAACCGTTACTTTTGGACATTTATCACGTTACACCTCTGTGACTTTAACAGATCATAATTATCAATAATCAGTGGTAATGAAATATAGGTCATCAGTACGCACGTATAGACGAATAGGAGAATAGCAGATAAATCAAGTTTGCAGTACATGTACGCAATCAATAGGAACGTGAAGATTTCTTTCGTTGGCCTATGAAGAGGATGACACAGTTAACGATTTTAGGGGATTTCCCCGGGTCATTGCACTTTTGTCCCTCAAAATTATCATGACGCGCGAAGATAGTACTGTGCGCGGTGACGTAACAATAGGCGCACATGTTACTTAGTGACAGACATGAACGCGCAATGAATGTAAACAAAGCGGTTTGACTCGGCACGACAAATACAACGTGAGTGAGAACACTGATCAAGCAAGGAGGTGGATGAAATCTAAGAATATTATCCCAAGAACTGTCGATTTGTTCTTTTGAAGAACATTATCATGGGAGTAGGACAAAGCAGAATCGGACCCAAGATTCCTGAAAGTGACGACATCAGCTTTAAGGTAGGCTGTCTTGACCTTTTTTTCTTCGTAGGACTAGGAATGATTGATGACAATGTCCATGCATGGTATTCGAATCGAGGAATGGTGTTGATGGTTGATGGAGATGAAGTTGGTAGATCTAGGTCTAGGAAGATGATGATGATGATGATGATGATGGTAGTGATAATGAACAAACAATTGTTATAGGGATGGTGATAACATAAAAATATCCCCTGTAAAAGGCTGTAACTGTAGTGTAAGGGCATAGTAAAATCGTCGACGTAAGTCTAGATCTAAATCTAGATCATGATTTTAGGCCTTTACTTATTTTACTTTAATACACGATGTTGTAGGTCTAAGCCTGTTCATCGATCCAGGATTCTTCCATGGTTACTGCTATTTGTAGAGGGAGGAGATTATGTAGGCAACAGTGACAGTTTTATTTTTATTAAGCATACGGACACAAAATAACGCATCAATAAGATATGGTGACGATGGTGGTGATGATAATGATGATTATGATGATGATTTTGATAATGATAAGGATGACGCTAGTGATTAGGGGGATTCCAGAAATGTCTGTACGACGTGCATAGAATCGCCCATAAGATGATGAAGTCAGTTGTGATAACGATTATTCTGATAGTAGGCACAGAGTAAATTTGGAGAAGGGTCTACTCTAGCAGATTCTAATTATCATGCTCAGACATTAGTGTTGGTACATGACACAACTTCAACCTTCCGGAATCCAGTTGGGTCGTCCCCTCGCATTTCAAAACTGTCGGCATAGACCCTAGTCTACACAATACTAATAAAATAACTTCTTTTTTTTTTGTCTGATGAGCATCGATCTTTTTCCTTACAATAATTGGAGTACATTTTCAATCTTTGTAAACAGAGTTGTGAGGAGAAGCCGAGCCACAAGAAGAAGCCAGGCTTGATGCGTTTCATAGTCGATGCGATCTTGGGCGAAGTTTCACCGTCACCAGAAGAGCTAGGATTTGCGCGATTCTCAGAATCACCAGAGAGTGGTGCCGACTTTGAAATCGAAGAGGCGTTCGTAGACGCCCCGCTACCGGCTGCTCGTCATGGGAAAGAAGCCAAGTCCGAGAGAAAAGTCACACCGGGAAGAGCGAGGGCAAAGAGGAGGAGTGTCACTTCGAAAAGTTCGAAGTATAACACAAACCAAAGCGTTCACTTCATCGATAAACTATCTTCCTCCTCATCATCATCATCGCAAGGAGAGGTACAAAAGAAAAATTCTGTCAAGGATGAAACGGACGCCACCAGACTAGACGCTACTCCTGCATCCAAGGTGTCTGATGAAGGTATAGAGATGCACGTCCCATCGTCGCATGGAAGAGGTGACAGTGCAACATCGGAGCCTAAAGATCCCAAGGTTGGTAACAGGTGTCCCAATCAAGACATCGAAGCTCCCACGACACTGTCACTGGTCAAACCGTGCAGTTCACAGAAGAACTACCATGACTATAACAGTGAAAATATTCCTTTGGCAGATACACAAGGGACTACGGCTCGTTCTATAATTCAGAAAATACTTAAACTCTCTGCTGTTGGATCAGACAAACTTAATCATGAGAAAGGTGGAGGAGAAGCAAAATTGAACGCCGGAAAGGATCCTTACACCCTCGCCGTCAAAGAGAAGGGAGGGTTAAATGATGCTGAAAACGGGTTAACTGATGGTGAAAACGAAGATACACATGCGACAACGGCTCTTTCTACAATTAAGAAAATACTTAAACTTTCTGCTGTTGGATCAGACAAACTTAATCGTGAGAAAGATGGAGGAGAAGCGAAATTGAACGCCGGAAAGGATCCCAACACCCTCGCCGTCAAAGAGAATGGAGGGTTAACTTGTGCTAACATCAAATCAGAACGCCCTTTAATATCAATGCCTACAACCACGAATACAGCATCGACAACAGATAGCCAGAAACCTTTGCCAATTTTGAAAGAAGCTCAAGGAATCCAAGACGACAAGACCAAGACCAAGTCAAAGCTTGAAAAGAAACGTGTTGATATGTTCACAGTAGAAAAAAGAGCTACTTTAACCAAAGAAGAGGCTCCTGATTTAATCAGTTTTCAGAGCAACAATAAAGTACAAATTTCTTCGTCAGGTAGACATAGAACAACGGCTCTTTCTACAATTCAGAAAATGATTGAACTTACTGCTGTTGGGTCAGACAGAGTCACCAATGTCAAAGATCGAGAAGAAGCAAAATTGAAAGTCGGGAAGGATGCTACTACCCTTGCTGTCAAGGATGAACCCACACGAGGATTGACAGCTTCTGACAATAAGAGTTCTAACATCAAGTCAAATCGTCCTGTGGTATCAAATGGGGAGTTACAGGATGCACCGACTGTCTCACCATCAACAAATAACAAGAAGCATTTTACAATCTTCAAACGACCCCAGGGAATCCCTAGGAGGAATCCACGGAACCTGCTAGAAAAGAAACGTGTGGACATGTTAACAGGAGAAAAGACAAAGGACCCCACAAGTATCGGAGAGGCATCCTATATGAGAACTGCTGGCAGCAAACAGCCGACTAGAAAGGGAAAGGCTCTGCAAAAGCGAACTACTCGAATTTTTGCCCCTTCTCTACCACCATTCACAGCTACTGCTCACCAAGACATAATCTACCCGCATAGAGTCATGATGAAAACAGTGACTGCCGAATCAAAGGTTGGACCTTTAGATGCGGTGATAAAAAGACCGGGCCAGCCAGTCATAAATAGCAAGCCAGTGACACCAAGGGTTAGCCAAGAAGGCAAGTCACTCTGTGATCCAGATAGCAAAGTGGACAACGTGGGAAAGAAAGAGATCCAAGAGGTTTTGCAAAAGACAAAAGTTCAAAAAGCCCGAATGGTAGTTCAGAAAGAAACCCGAAGTGTAGCTGAATTGGAAGAGAAACTTGAAGAAGCGAGGAAAGAACTCGATAAAATTGAGAAGTGCATGTACTCCGGATCAAATCTAGACAAGCGCACCAAAGTTACAAATGTGGCCAACAATCAGGTACAAGTAGGAACGGTGAAGGAGAAACCATTGACTCTTGCAACTTTGAAAGCTACGAAAGGTGACAAATCTGAAGGAAAAGTGAAGGAGAAGCCACTTCTCTGTCCAGTTTTTGACAACGCTGTCCCGAGATCTGCAGTTTTCAAAGGCAAGAAGGTAGGCACTGCCAGTACATCAGACAGAAACCCTGTTCAGCATAACGAGTCCAAAGGCGTTCTGAAATCTCCCTCCATAGATGGAGTAAAGAGGACAGACGGGGCACTTTGTAAAGGGCAAGGACCAGTGTTTACACGACTGAGGTCTCGAAAGGTGTCGAGAAGGAAATTATCAGCAAACCTTTTTAACATGCCATCTGGATCAGACAAACTTCAAAGACCACTACCTACCAAAACATCTGAAGATCTGGTTCCTTCATTTGATGCTGATGCAATCACAGTGACTAACAGGGGTGCTCCAAAAAGGGAGGCTGAGCAAGTAAAACGACGTTCAAGAACACTATCAAAGGTTCATTCACGTTCAGACGTGACTCTCACCAAAGTCGATAAGGAAACAACTGGTGATTCCAAGCCACCTCTGACGCAACAGGTCAAGGCATTGACTTGCAGAGGATCTGGTGCTAAACACAAAGGAACAGTCACAACAAAGAATGCTCTCGTTTCCGAACAGAGCAGGAAACTTGTTGACATACATGTAACAAAGCAGAGATTAGGCCTTATTAAATATTCTAAGCATCCGCTTGAAACAACCGTACTATCTGAGGCGTTCGCAGATATCCCTACGCAGTCATTGGATGTCATGTGGATGAATACCCTAACGTCCGATTTCTTCAATAATTTCTTGAATTTGCTCGCTGACTTTCCTCCACTTTTCCAGCAATCGCCGAGGAAATCCTTTGAAATTACGGTCACATCAAACATCCGAGGCTGGAATGTTACTTGGATATCAGACAGAAAATTCGAGAGGATGTTTCAAGAAACTTTAGTTTGTTTCGAGTGGCAACGTCCGGCAATGCTTTTCAACAGTAACTTCTACCCTCGGCGACCCTGTCTACCCTATTTCGATTTAATTGGATCCAACATTGCGTGGACTGGTGAATGCTATCATGTCCAAGAAGTGCAGTATTTTCCCGTCTTTGTTCGTGCTCAGGAAGCCGATTGTGGAACGAAAGGAGTCAGTCTGACGGGAGTAGAGACCAACTCCGAAGAACACGCAAAAGAGCAACCAGAAGAGAATGACGAATGTATTAAGCTAGTAGAAACTGCCGATGTGCAGCCAAATCATGTCCCATATCGAAGGTCGGACGTTGCCGAAACTGTCCAGACAGAATCTTGTAAAACGACCTGTCAACCAATTAACCATGATTCAGAAAACGCCAATGTTCAAGTAAGCCATACTTCGGATCAAAGTTCGGACGTTGTCAACACTTTACAGACAGACCGTCCTAAACCTGCCAGTCAGGTAACTAGGCTGGAATCAGTACGACAGCTAAGGGAAGACGGAAGCAATCATAAAATAGCAACCGAGGTTAAAGTGGAGAGTGGTTCGAAGGGCATGAAGAAGATGGAGAAGGCTATTGATCTACAAGAGAATCATGCTTCTAGTGTGGATGCCAAGACCAAAGTACCCAATGAAGCCCGTGGATCAGTATCCAAATCGATAGGTGAGACAGGCAAAGGTGGTGCTTCACAAGTCAAAGATGAGCCGTCAAGAAAGAAAGATATCAAGGTTAATTTAAGGGCAGTAGCAGCTGGGAACACCAAGACGTACACCAAGACAAAATTAGGTCGGGGTCCCCGGATTGTAGGAGATATGCGTCGTATCGTTCACTGCAATCGAAATAGACGTACAGACACAGTGAGTTTATTTAATTTTATACAGGTTTTTGTTTTTAAATATCCTTAAGAAATATTTGTTTCCAAACTTGACACCAGTCAGAAAAAAAAATCAACTAAAGTGGCAACAAACTCCTAGATTCAGAAGAATGGATAGTGTTGATGCTTAATTTTCTAGCAGTTGATACCGCAGAAGGCTATAGGCCTGAAATTCCTGAGGGGCAATTGGAAAACGAATTACATGTCTATTTTATCTCATGAGATTGTCTTCGGCAGATCAGGGACACCCCCTTGTAAGCTATTATTAACCGTATCAGACATCTTTATTTTTCGTTCCAACCCAACCAGCTATAGTTTTGATGACCTACATGTATATTGTCTCTAATTGTCTTCATCAGCCTACGACTCAACTGAAGATCAAGTTCTGTCTTGGTTGTGGAGACACAAAACAACCAAACGGTGAGCCCCTGATCAGGTGCGCGACGTACTGTGATCAGGCTTTCTTCTGTTGCACCAAGTGTCAACGAGAGACGAGGAATGAACACCGAGAGACTTGCAAAGGAGTAAAGAGGAACTACTGCAGACATACATGTAATTAATCATCTTTTAGCAACCAGCCAGTAAGGGAAGCAACGATGAGCCACGCGGGGGATAAGATTGTTGAATAACCAGGGATTTTGCTGTTGAAAGTTTGTCTACGATGTGAGGCCGTGTGCGAGTTTGCTTGGTGACAGGGTGTGTCTTCGCAACACGTTCATGCCGCGAAGACGTTACTCTAAGAAGCGGTTTACCCAAACTCCTAGAACAAAAAAGGTTGCTCCAGAAAAAAACTTGTTTGCTCATTTAAAAAGATATTACCTCGCATAATACATAAAGAATACATTTTTCGTGTCCAACATTTTTAATGTTAGATGGGGGCTGCAGAACATTTTGGAAGGCGATATCTATTCCGTTGTGGTGTGGCAGAAACTGAAGGTAGAAGAAAGGTTTCGTAAGGTTTCTCAAATTGGCAATGAATCAACAACAAAATGTACTACCCTCGTGGGAAAAGAAGGTCTTGTTAATGATTTAGAGATCATGTTATATAAGACAACTGTTACAGTCACAAAGTTGTGATTGGTGTACTGCTTGTGACGTGATATTAATTGCGAGGATCGCAAATAGCATATTTCACTAACCGGCAGTTTTTCGGAGTCATATTGACCACCCGGTATTAAATGTAGTATATTTTTGTGTCCTACTGTATTTAAGCAAACATGCGCGCACTATAGTGGAAGGCTGGATGGCTCTTCTAGGAAAAATCAAGGCCTGAGATCGCAATTACCCTTAATATAACAATATAGTATAATCAAGGCTATCAGGTATAACAGATATTGACTGGTAGGGTGTGAAATGTAATATAACATTTTTTTGGAAGGCAAGGGAGTATTATTTTCCCTCAGCGCTCGCGCTTTGTGAAAATATAATCTCTTGCGAAAATTTAACTCCCTTCGGCGGCCCCCCAAAATGTTATATTACACATCTTTACAATCATTATCTATATAATCTTTCTGTACAATTGTAATGTTTTTTATGTTTAACTCTACATGGGAAATTCGAGAAGCACGATTTGAATACACTTAATGATGACACCAAAAGTGATTTATTGTTAAAAATATCATGGCATTCTTTATTATAGAGATGATAATGTGCACACAATAAAGACGGACCACGTTTTCCAGTTTAAGTGTTCGTTTGCAGTTTGTATTTATATAGCAATTTTTTTAAAGATGAAATGCATAATGAAAAATTATGTAACAATTTCATATATGAATATCTATCATAAAATTGACTTTGTGGGGATAATCGAATTCCATATATACCACATCGGTTTCACAAGCCTAAGTGTATTTACACTAAAACCTTTCCCATGGTATACACCTGAAAAACCTCAAATTAACAATTCAACATTACAAAAGAATAAAGGATAGTTTAAAAAAAAGACACACCATACCAAATATAAACAATTTTACCAATTGCATGTGATAACTGTTGATCGTTGTTTGTTTGAAGAGCTCTGGAGAATATTATTGTTGATAGCCTAAATCAAAAGAGTTAGAAATGTGAGGTACATAAAACAGTTCACTTACATGTACACATAGGAAAATTAGATATTAGGCGGCAAACAATAAAGACAACGATTCTGGCAGCATCCATTGACATAAGCAGTTTATACAGTGAACAATTAAATTATTCATACCCCATGTAAATTGTATGTGTGTTTTTTTTTTTGGGGGGGGGGGGTGGGTGTTTTTCGTAAGTCAAGAATGAAAGGTATACTGGTTGAATTAGTGCCTTTTTTGAATACTTTTAGATGTCACATTCTCAAGAAACATAAATCGGGGCGAAACAATTTTTCACATATTCAAAAGTACTAAACTATTTAGACATCGCTTCACAATTCAGATGTACTCGGTTCGATTCCCGGCTATGCCTTTCTACCTCGTTTTTTTTAATCATTTTTTTCTTCATATTGATTTGTCCTTCTCTTTTTTGTTTGTTTAGGGGACTCCCCCTCTTCCTCAACAAAGGAGTAAAATTAGTTTATCTGCATATTTTTTAAAGTCATTAACATCAGAAAGTGTTAACATCTTGAACCGCACAAGTTAATAACAGTGAAGCACAGTGGTCATGTGGATAAGACATCTCTTCACAATGCAGATGTACTCGGTTCGATTCCCGGCTATGCCTTTCTACCTCGTATTTTTTTATTTCATCTCTTTTTTTGTTTAGGGGACACCCCCTCCTCTTTAACAAAGGAGTACAAGTAGTTTATCAGCATATTTTTTTAAAGTCATTAACATCAGAAAGTGTTAACATCTTGAACCGAACAAGTTAATAACATTGAAGCACATGCAGTGGTAATGTGGATAAGACATCTCTTCACAATGCAGATGTACTCGGTTCGATTCCCGGCTACGCCTTTCTACCTCGCGTTTTTTTCTCATCTTGTTTTTGTTTGTTTAGGGGACACCCCCTCCTCCTCAACAAAGGAGTACAGGTAGTTTTTCAGCATATTTGTTAAAGTCATTAACATCAGAAAGTGTTAACATCTTGAACCGAACAAGTTAATATCAGTGAAGCATAGTGGTCTTGTGGATAAGACATCGCTTCACAATGCAGATGTACTCGGTTCGATTCCCGGCTATGCCTTTCTACCTCGTATTTTTTCAAGCATTTTTTTCTTCATATTGATTCGTCCATCTCTTTTTTGTTTAGGGGCCACCCTCTCCTTCTCAACAAAGGAGTACAAGTAGTTTATCAGCATATTTTTTAAAGTCATTAACATCAGAAAGTGTTAACATCTTGAACCGAAAAAGTTAATATCAGTGAAGCACAGTGGACTTGTGGATAAGACATCGCTTCACAATGCAGATGTACTCGGTTCGATTCCCGGCTACGCCTTTCTAGTAGAGAATGCGTTGGACCTGCCGAAGTTTCCATACAGGAAAAGTTTGCAACTTTTGTATGCGCGCATCTGTGCCATTGATGACGTAAGAGGCATGAGCGCGTTATAGCATGATATGCGCATGCGCACTTCTCTGGTAACTACCAACGTATTAACGTGCGTTGTACTTCACTTTCTAGTTATCTCTTTTGTGCTAACTAGCTATTTGCTTTTGTCTAGCAATTTTTGGAAATTTCTTCAGAATTGTTTCGGATCGCTTGCAATTATGGGTTCGTCGAAATCCAAAGTTGTGCCTGTGCTATCCGAGGATGAAATCGAAAAGAAAAGCAGCTGTTCTACTGAGACCAATGGGACCAGCTGCTGGGAGGGAATCAAGAACCTCTTTTCAAAGAACACGAAGGTATTAGACAAAATGTTTAAGAATCACTCGCTCTTTTTAGTTCAACTTGTCAGTGATTTTTAATTGTGTCATACATGTACTTTATATGTAACGCCCTAGGTCTACTTTTTGCTTTTACTTCATAACATTTCCGTATTATTCTCCTTTAAATACGTCAGAGTACTTTAATGGTTTGTTAAATTGGCATATGATAATTAATATTGAACACTTTCCAAAAAAAATAGCCAGTTCGGTTATCAACAAATATTTGTTGGCAGCTGGTCACACCAGCACTCCCTGTAATAAGAGTGCTAACTAGGATAGTCAAACTGGCTCGCTGCTGCTCAGATGATGTCAAGTATCACTTATCTATTATTTTTTAAAGTAAAGAAACAGTTCTCACACATTTACATAAGAAATATGTTGGGTACACAGATTTCTTGAATGAAAACGATTATCAAATAGATTCTAGTGTTTTGTCTGAACAAGGAGGTGTTTTTCTTTTAAATTACTAAGTCTTATAAACCCAAACCTTGTGTGTCCGGACAGGTTGTGTATCTGAACAATAATTGTTGATTCAAAACAGCAACTTGAAGAAGTTTACAAGCAATATACAGTATCATACATTTTCTAAGACTTACTTTGGGCAATATTAAAAAGGACAAATATGTATGATGGTTAGAGCTAGTGGTATATGATTATTTGTCGTTAAAACGGAAGGCAAATGTGAAAGCTTAAATATGTTTGTTAATGTCCGGACACCCCCCCCCCTCCCCTAATCATACGCGACATCGATGATGTGCTTGCATCTGTCAGAATTATGTCATTATATTGTGCAACGATGTTTGCGCAGAGTGGAGAGAGATATAGAAATAGTGGGCAGGGAGTGAGAGAGAGAGAGAGAGAGAGAAAAAAAAAGAGGGAGAGAGAGAGAGAGAGAGAAAGAAAGAGAGAGAGCATGCGAGAGCCTTCAGGGGGACGGAGAGAGGAAGGCAATGAGGGTTCATGGATATTGACAGTGGCGGATTGAGGGAGGGAGAATGGGGGCTTCACAAAAAAATCATTCGTAGACGCATTTTCTAAACATAGCAGGTGCACAACATTTGCACATCTTGTTTTGCATAACATAGGGTTAGGGTTAGCGTTCCGTTGGTGGCTATTTTTTCCTGAGAAACATGCCTATACGAGTGATTGTATAACGCAATGTGCTTTGTCCGGGTTGGGGATATTATAAGCTTGGTCTCCCCCCCTCCCCCTCCCCTTTTCCATTATCACGATTATTCAAACAAGATACACATAAAACAATGATCCTGCCTAGATAATGTGCGGAGATTTTAATGATTAATTTAGTTAACTGTATGTATGATTCAATTTGCCCAACACTGCCAAAGGCTTTCTAAAATAAACCCACAGTATATTCAATAACCTTGTTTGGCATCTTTTGGTATATGTGAACAAGCAATAATTATATGAATAGTAAGAGTGACACATTACATAATAATATTCGAACATAATTTCTAAAAGCAATGTGGTCTCGGAATAGGCTATATTCGTAATGTTATCAAATTTAATGTATAAGTCTTTGTTAAGTTCCTCAATACAAATTATGTCATTCACCTGTTACGGATATTGTATTTAAGTAGTCAGAATACATATTGCATGCTATAGTTGTTGCTAGGTAGGGCAGACATTATAGCTTGCCCTTCCTAACAACACGAAATGTGTGTTATTCACATTTTGACTATTGAAATACAATTAATATTAAATCGTAACAGGTGAATGAAATAATTCGTAACGAGGCACTTAACAAAGATGTATGCATTCAATTTTATTACGGTACGAAATGGCATATCGCCCTTAAAGACCGTCACCACTACTGGGCCAGAAGGGATTAGACCACACAGAGAGCCATCGAGGTCACTGTGACAGGTGGCTATCTCATTAACTCAGCTCTCATTTAACATAAGAAAAAGAGGATCATGGGGGACCAACAGGCACCGATTGGGGAAGTTTTCTATATAGAGGGAGCAAGTAGCTACAAGTATGGCAGTGTGCCTTTAAGGGGATTTCTTGAAATTCCTTGCCATTGTGTTCGAGGTACATCGTGTACTGACGTAATAATAAGAGTTTGACTGATGTTTGATTTTGACAACTTTGCACGATGAATATTACATTTATTTTGTTGTTATATCAATAGTTGAGAGTTGAGAGATATCTTTTTGTTTACCTCTCATTAAAAACAAACAAACAATCAAACAAAGAAGCACCAAAAACAAAACAAAGACAGTAAGGTCGTCGTGTTCTGATCGTCTCTAGACTTTTCTAGAATATAAACTTTTTAGTTTTAGAAGTAATGTACAATTTTGCTATTAAAAAGCAAGTGTTAAAATATAGATTTCTTTAATTGTTTAATTCATATAAACTGGGTGATATCATCCTTAGAAGTTCTCTCTTTAACGCCTGCATTCTCAAGAAATCTCATTCGGCGTCGCTTCCTTTTGGAATAAATCCTTCATGTATGTTGTGAACGGCTAAATCAATCAAGCAAAAAATGTTGCCAAACTGACTATCACAGAATCAACTTTTCCATCTTGGTGATAAACTACAATGTAATTTAGAGTAGGAAATTCTGAAAGGAGGACGGTTAGCAGATATGTCAAGTCGTTGCGACATCTTGGGTTATCCTCTTACAATTTTCAAAGCTAATAGAAAACGGTCATCGTTTGGCCGTCGAACAGCTATGTGCTCCAAGAGTATCACATCTTAGCCAAATCCTTGGCCAACGTTGTCACTTTTTAAAGAATACGTTAGCCATTTGAATAGCCATCGGTCATCGTTTGGCCGCAGAACAGCTATGTGCTCAAAGAGTATCACATCTTCTTCAAATCTTAATACGTTGGCCAATTGAATAGCCGTCCAATAAAACTTACAGACCGTTGATCAAAATTCAAAGAGAACAAAACATCCATAAACATGTTTTGAGGGATATAACGTTTCACCAAGCACCCACCTCGGGAAGTCCCTTCTTCTCCTCCTTCCTTGGCGTCTGATGTCCGACAGCACCTAAAGGATCCCGCGGGCTATTTCCTCTGCTAGGATCATAGGTACGAGCCGTTGCTTGGTATGCAGGAGGAGCAGCTGCTATGGTACTCACAGAGTTCCGACTGATCTTCCTGCTCTGCGGCATACCCTGTGGCAAGAACACCGGCTGTGTCTGCATGGGGAGCATCCTGGAGTCTGCGAACGCTGAGGATATCGTCTTCGCCAGACGAGATGCTATCCAAGGATTCGCACATGCGATACCATGACAACGCATCTCCAGATGTGGCTCGGATCCTGTAGGTCCGCCGCGTCGACTCCCGGTGTCGTCTGCTTGAGACGCGATGACGCCGACGCAGTGGACGATGATGACGACTTGAGGAAAGGGGTCGTGACCGGTGGAGCACCTCGCGATGTTCAACATGTCGAACTCCTGATCGAGGATGTCTTCTCGGGTACCGTCATCAGCTTGAGTCGTTACTCGAAGTCGGATGTTCTGAGGGATGACGCGAGTGTAAACCTCCTGCCCGCTTCGTCGCCCGCGGAGGAGATGCTGTCGGTAAAGGTCTGTTGAGAGTCGGGCAAGGTCCTCTGGTGATTGGCATTCGGTGTCCTTGATAGTCTGGTGTCCGAGATAGGCCTCACAGCTGACCCACTCACAGTAGGCGTATTTCTCAGGTGCAACAGGAGTTGTCGTAGACCTATCCATTACGAAAATGGTGATGAGACACTTTTGTAAAAACTCCTGCACGTCGTGTTTCGAACCTTCCGATGTCCTGCAAATGGGAAAAATCAAAAATTAAAAGTGGCTGAAGGTTATCAACTCTAGATCGAGAGGAGTCGTGGTCGAAGGAAAAAGTAGAGTGAAGAGGAAGGGAAAAGTTAAGAAATGTTTAATAAATGTTTGAGATGTTATAAATAGAGAGGGAGAGAGAGAGAGAGAGAGAGAGAGAAAAACTAGATGGAATTCGACTGCGCGCAGTCGAAAATGATGCCTCCGTCATAGAGCAATTTTACAAACCGAAACGGAAGAAATTTTTCAAATTCAAGTTCAATTGTAATCCATTAACATGTTCTCAGAATATCGTGATTACAAGCAATTTCTCATAAACATATATGACCCTTTGATCTTTGACCTCATGACCCTAAAATCTACTCAGTTCATTGGCTCTGCAAGATTTCCTGAGTTAAATAGTAATCCATCTGTCAGTTCTAATGAGAATGCGTCCACAAGCTATTTTTGCATACATAATGAGCCCATGACCTTTGATCTTATGAACCATTCATTGGCTCTGCAAGATACATAAATGATCTAAGTTTGGCAGGAATCCATCAATCTGTTCTAATGATTATACGATCACAAGCTATTTTTGCATACATAATGAGCCGCATGACCTTGACCTTTACCTCATGACCCCAAAATCTAATCAGTTCATCAGCTCTGCAAGTAACATACATGACCAAAGTTTGGCAGGAATCCATCAATCGGTTGTTCAGATAACGCGATCCCGAGCTGTTTTTGCATACATAATGTGCGCTGTGACCTTTGACCTCGTGACCCCAAAATCTAATCAGGTCATTGGCTTTGCAAGATACATACATGACCAAAGTTTGGCAGGAATCCATCAATCGGTTCTTCAGATAACGCGATCACAAGCTGTTTTTGCATACATAATGAGCCCTGTGACCTTTGACCTTTGACCTCGTGACCCCAAAATCTAATCAGTTCATCAGCTCTGCAAGATACATACATGACCAAAGTTTGGCAGGAATCCATCAATCGGTTGTTCAGATAACGCGATCACAAGCTGTTTTTGCATACATAATGAGCCCTGTGACCTTTGACCTTTGACCTACGTGCTCCAAAATGTAATCAGATTGTTTTCCTATAGTGATACACACTATCACTAAGTTTGAAGTTTAAATCTCCAGTGGTTCTTGAGATATCATGATAACAATCTCAATGTATGGAATTTCATAAGTTGACCTCTGTGACCCTTGACCTTTGACATACGTGCTCCAAAATCTAATCAGATCGTCTTCCTATGGTGATACATACTATCCTTAAGTTTTAAGTTTAAATCTCAAATGGTTCTTGAGATATCGCGCTAACAAACTCAATACAAGGAATTTCATAAGTTGACCTCTGTGACCTGTGACCTTTGACCTACGTACTCCAAAATCTAATCAGATCGTCTTCCTATGGTGATAAATACTATTCCCGAGTCTTAAGTTTAAATCTTAAATGGTTCTTGAGATATTGTGATAACGGTCAAACGGGACGGACGGACGGACGTACGGACGGACGGACGGACGTACGGACGTACGGACGTACGGACGGACAACCCGAAAACATGATGCCTCCGGCACCACCTTCGGTGGCGGAGGCATAAAAAAGAGAGAGGGAAAAAAGAGAGAGAAAAGAGAGAGAGAGAGAGAGAGAGAGAGAGAGACAGGGTGGGGTGGGGGATAATAAGGTGATAAGGTACTGAGATATAGATATATATAATTACAGTCATAATATGTTCAATTCTTGCCGCATCATTGCTTAATTATCTATTCCTATGTTTATACATCTACTTATCTATTTATTTAATGCAGGATACATAAGAATAAGATCAATAATGTATAACTGTTTTGCATCTTGGTCCTGGTATGAACAAAATAAATATTAGAACACTAATTTCAGAAACAAGTTGACCAGTATACACATATAAATGTTCAAAATACATATTCTCATTTCAAAAATAAGAAATCGAAATAATCTCGTGAAATGCCTATAAAACTCTATATAGTCGGACCCCACCAGTACAAAATACAGATATATGCTGGTTACACTGTATGAATGATTGAACGTTATTGAATGCCTATTGTCAAAAGGGGAGTTCAATACAACAATAGATTCTAATCAATATTCGTCGTCGGTGCAAACAAGTACATGTATAAGTGGACACATATTGACATAAATCATGACAATAAGTACATGCCGTGTGCATATTTGTACTAATGAATGTATGAGAGGCGAGCTAGCTTATTATTAAACCATGCTGATCACAAATATTATGAACGAAGCGCATAATAATATTAAAAACTATATATATAATTCCTCATAAACCCGAACATTGCGAAAAGGATAAATACACTTACGCTTAACGTATTCTCCGTATACTGCAGATCACATTAATGTTACAAGAAGCTATAGTCCATCTTACAGCTTGAATTGTATTGCAACATTCGTGTATAATAAATGCAGTAGCGGTAATATACTGCTGCAGAAGGGCGTGGCAATTATATCTGATTGTATTTCGGGACAATACGTCTAGACCTCCCCGAAGCTCAAGCTCACAATTATCCTTTTATGTTGCATGGAAACGGACTCGCAAAATGTGTCAGAACAGACACTGGGAAACAACAATAGAGATCTCTTTCATTGATTGATAGTCTAATTATGAATTCCATATTTAGTCACAGGCTCTCTGACGAAATCCGATACATGATGCTAAAACGCAGACACTTCTCGATCCATCAAAACAAATTATTCTATTTTTGTTGTGTGTGAAAGAATTGTATAAAAATTGCGACAGGCTATACGTAAGGCATTGGCAATGATGTCTCCGGGAACCATAATATTATGATCACTGAGTTCTCCCTGCTTACGTAGAATGCGACCTATCCTTCGTGATGGTAGAGCTATTTGTGTCTTATGGCTTCCACAACCCTTGGGTACTTAATTATCATTTTTAATTATGAACAAACATGGTACATCTATCACCCGAACACACACGCGGGGCGGAAGATAATTTTCGAATTAGCAGACGACCGTGTATGAAAATATCACAAGCGATCGATGAATGCAGCTAAATTCAATGTCACGTATAGAAGATACATCATCGTAAGGGATTCCACTCCAATTAAAATGGAATCCAGTCGGATTCTCGCTGTTGATTCGTCCTACAGTGTTCAACACGGATGAAGCAAAATCAAAGAGTCATTATATCTACAACATATTATTTTGAAGAAGTCGGGACCAATGGTTGAAATATCCCAAACGATCGATGCAGCTATGAATGTCACAGAAATAAACACATGCGTGTAATTCTTATCATTCCTTTCCGCGTTGTGGATTGATTTTGGTTTTAACTGACTAATAACAGATGAAATTGAAAAATCCACACGAAGAATCGTCACACTTGATACTGTCGATCAGCAAGTTACGATGGATATGTAGGATGTGACCAATTATATTTTACAAAGGATGTGCTGCTGCAGTGGTAACGGTTGAGCGTCGATGGTGTGATGATGAAGGCACTGCTGGTAAATAAAACGAGCATGCCTGAAGCGTTTACGGATAGGTTTCAAAGAGATAGCGGTACGGGAGAGCCAGGCGGACAAGGAGAGGAGGAAGATTGAGGAGGAGGAGGGGTGGGTGACACTTGATTTTTGTATTTATAATAGAGAATTCGAGTGTTTGAGGGGATAGATTTCTAAACTCCTTGAGGGGATGTAGTGGATGACCGGCCCTGTGAATAAAAATGGTCCGAGTTGAATCACAGACAGAGCAAATTTCCATGTCCCATGTTAGCATTTTGGTTACACAGATCTACATTTTCCCCTGGTATAGGATACCGGAATCCAGGGAAAAGAGATGATGCAAATTGTGTGCTTGAAAGGGTCTCAATCGGAACTTGGCGCTATAGGAGATGTTCGAACTCAACACTATCATTGATCGTCAACTGCTAGTACGCCCCTCTCGAATTTAAGAAAGATGAGAGTATAGGGAGAGAGAAACAGAGAGAGATAGAGAGAGAGAGAGAGAGAGAGAGAGAGAAACGGAAAGCCAACTAAAAGAAGGAGAGATATGATACGCGTCCTCTACCTACACCCTCCCCCTCACTCCATGGCTTAATTGAACTCGCCCCAATGTTCATCCACTGATTTCGGTGCTGCCCCCCACCCCCTTTTCCAACACAAAAAAGTACCATGGTAACCATGTTTTTTTTTGTCCAAATTACCATCCACCATGGTTATCATGGTTCCAAAACAATAAAATTCATTGTTTAATGACCCAATGTATTTCATTTTTTTTCGAGCGGTGGATGGTAATTTGGACAAAAACACTTTTTTTTTGTAAGAGCATGCATGCCCCTCGATGGACCCACGCTACATCACTAGGAGTATGCAACCCCAACCCACTTCTACACTATATACGCTTCGCCATACTGGCATATATCTATCATATTATTTACCCTCCATTGATACCTCTCTTTCTTGATGGCAGACGACAAACAACATCATTCTATATACCGACGAAGGGAAAGATTAATACATGGTTCGTCGTCATGGTAACGCTCGATTAAGCACTTAATTTCCATTAACATTTCAGCGCACGTCAGCCTCGCGGCAATACGGCATGAGACAATAGAGGGAGTGCACAGATATAGAGTGTAATTGATCATGTTTTTGTAGTCCTCAAAGTTGTCAGCTTCGAGTGAAATTCTCAGTCTTTTCAATTTTTAAAGAAATCTTTATTGCGTGGGTAATGCAACGCAGAATACACGCGGATATCTTCAGATCATAAACTTGATAAAGCGTGCATTTACATTGTAGTATTATTCTTTCATTATAATAGTTGAACTTTATGTTTAATATACATCTTATCTTTAAAGCGTTTATAAAATAATGAAATAATAATGATTGTGTCTTATTTACCTAGTGTAGCCATATCAGTATACTGCTCTTTCTTGTGGGTTCTGCATTTATTATTACCCCAGCAAACTGCTAGGTCCACTACATTTACACATGGTCGGAGAGTGACAACAATTTAATGTGGATTAAGGATTTGCCAATGCCGAGCTGGGATTCAAACCCCCAAACCGTGGATTGAAAGACGAGCGACTAAACCACTCTACCACGACACCTCCAAGCTCCAGAAATGTCCATGTAATTTGTATTTGTATCAACATACCGGTAATACGAAATTCTCCCATGGAAGAGAGAGAGAGAGAGAGAGAGAGAGAGGGGGGGGGGGGGGGGGAGAAAGATGGCGGATGGAATGCATGGAGAACATTTTCCAACATTTCCTCCTTATCAACAGCTAAAAAAGAAAGAAAAGGGAGGTGGGTAGGAATATCGAATGACCACCTATTCTCTTATAATCATTCAGAATTTTCCCGACATAGTAACAAACTCCTTAATGTAACGTCTATTCTGTAACTTATACCATAACTCTATACAGTTGGATTTCTCTTTTAACCAATATGTACTTGATCATGTTGATAACTGCATCTGAAATAGATGTGAACTTATCTTTTGATTGAAAACTCTATTATTAACATGATACTAATTTAGCAGTCTATGAATAAATGCATCCAGTTTCATAAACATCAATATATAATTGACAGAATAGAACGCGTGATGAGAATGAAACAGCCTCGAGACATTCAACGGCCGGTTTTAGAAATACATGTCTTGTCAAGAAAATATTGCCACGATAACCTTTCGATTCCATTCATGCCATCCGTTATAACAGTTGTGGGCGTGATTAAGGGGCGATTTCTAATGAAAAGGGTATTGTAGTCATAGCCATCCTCATATTACAAAAAATATTAAAAAGGATTGCTCCTTGAAATTAATAAACATGTTTATTATTTACTGCCACTCAAGTTTGCTATTTTTTTTTACACTGCCTGGAGAAGGACTTACCTATAGAAATATAAAAAAACTTCCACAAAAAGCCTCGCTTTTGATTGTCATAATTTATATACACACACGTATTTACATTTATTCCAGCTCCACATAGAGGTTGTAAAGTTGTGATAGTATGAATGGGGGAGGGGGGGGGGGGGGGTGTCCGGACACTTAACAAAATTACACCCTTCTCTTTTGCTTTCGGATACAATTAAAAGTATTCATCAAAGAGCACTAACCATCATGAATATTCGTCCTGTATAATATTGTCCAACATATTAATTAAGTCTTAGAAGATTAATGAAATATTGCTTGTAAACTGCTTCAAATTGTTGTTTTTAAGTCAACTGTTCAGATACACAGCCTGTCCGGACATACAGCGTCTGGGTATACTTAATTGTGAAAGAGAATGAATGATTTTGTATGATCTAAGCTAGATAAAAAAGAATCCTAGAACATATTACAATTGTTTCTGCACAGCTGGCACGTCAATCGGAAAGCCTATAAAGAATATAAAATGAGTCTTTATTTTTATATTACCATTATACTATTACCAGGGAAACGAAAACGTGATAAATCAAAATCGATTGTCCCTTTTGTTGTAGATTTCAATAGATCGGTAAAACAACACTGAAGGTCAGCATTATACAATTCTACATAATATATCGGAACAATGCCCATAGAGTGATATTCGTTGATACAAATTTCTACATCTCTAACTTACTATGAAATTACCAGCATATTCTTGATTATTCATATCCATCAGATTTTGATACTGACAAATTAATTCAAGGCACATGTATTGACAAATTATGGTTAAATTGGTTAACCTGGATTCGTGCTCTGAAAACGATGTTATCTTTAAAATAAAAATACATGACAGAGTGGGTAGGGAGGGAGGGAGAAAGGCAGAGAGAGAGAGAGAGAGAGAGAGATATAGAAAGAGGGAGGGAGAGAGAGAGGGAGAGAGAGCGGGAGAGGGAGAGGGAGAGAGGATAAATTATCAGTCTGACGAACAAAAATGAGACATAATAGTCCACTTTTTTCTGGTTTCCGCAGTTCTTTTTTTAATTCCCCTCCATCGTCATACATACACATGGAGCTGGATGCGTCATAACGTTACAATTCACATCTCCGACGCGCCTAGGCCCGATTTCTTAAACAAACTTTTTGTTACCAACTTTAAAAAATGACAATCTCCCAAATTCCGATATCCAGTGTAACACTGAACCAGCGCGTCGCTACTAGTATACATGTAGATTTTGCTTGAAAAATAAAAGTTTAGTGTTGCGCTGGGGGCACATCTAGGATAATAGGAAGAGCAGCAAGCAAGAAGAAAAACTAAATGCGCATTGCACACGAGGTGTCAGCTGACGCAGAAATGCGTCAACGAGTTACAAAATCTTTGACGCAGTCTCTGACGCATGTATGTAGAAGAGAGATAACGGATGAACGCAAAATGAACATTGCAAATACTGATTTGAACTACTATAGTGCATGCAAAGCATTTTCTAACGGGTCATATTAGCGCAGGTAATAGCTCAATCGAAATGACGCATTGGGTGCAACCCTTCATATCTTTGCACAGGAAACTGGTCAATCAATTCAAATTGACATGTAGGACTCGGTGGTTTTTATACACACATGGACGTTTGGCTAAGCACAAAGGCCTGAATTCACAAAGGAGGTTTGTCGACAAATCTATGTTTATGTGCGTGATATGACACGTTTCGATGCGTTTCAGACCAAGGTGCAGACAAACCTTTGTTTGAAACGCGTCAAAACGCGTCATATGACGCACATAAACATAGGTTTGTCGACAAACCTCCTTTGCGAATTCGGACCAGTAAGAACACAAAAGAATTACAATTAACTCGCTTAAGAAATCGGGCCTGTCATATTTTTTTTCTAAAAAGATTTTGATATAATTTACAACACCACATTGCCTGGCCGTCGGGGATTATCAACAGAGTAACAATATAAAATACAAATACCAAATATAAATACACATTACATGTATACCCCTTGGAAGAATATAAATCCATCAATATTTTTCGTTTTTCAAGAGACGTTATCTTCGTACTATGCACTCGGAGCGGCATACAGACTACAAAAAGACAAACATCGATTCAATGTTCTCCAGAAGTCCAGAGTATGTGAAAACTTTCTCTAGAGTCTTATCAGCATTTCATATAACAATAAAGGGGAATGCATCCTGGTACTTTATGTTGCCAACAAGAAAAGCTGGTAAGATGCACTGATTTTAGGGCCTTACATACAGACAAATGAAGAAAAGAGAAATTTAGTAGAAGAACCCCCCCCCTCCCCCCCCCCCCAAAACACCAACATTTGGGGCTTCTTTAACTAGAGCAAAAGAATTGAGGATTTCCAATACCCCTACATAAAAACTGAACACAATTTTGGAGAAGAGGATGGCAGAAATATTCCCCCTCTTGACCCAAGGACTAAGATGTTATTATCTTGTAAACGATTTCACAATGTAAGTCACAGGTGCAAAGAATGACCAAGAGTGGCCTCTACAAATTAAATAAATTGCTATTAAACACAACTTTACAAAATAAATGCAATTTGATTTTGCAATTGGGATCACGATTATGGGACTTGCGTTTATCTTTTTAGTCAGGCTCAATCAAAACTTTTAAAGCAAGTGGCACCTTAATTGTTGAAATTAAGATTCGAGGTCAGAGTAAAAATATACAGGCCAAAAAGTATGAAGCAATAAATCCCTTTCCTGTGATGTTACCATTCTATGTGGTAAATTTGTGATATAAAACTGGATACATTGCCAAAATGTACATACTGTGGGTAATGTACATGTATATTCACTTATCTCTATTGCACATACACCATACAATCTGTTGCAAACAAAGACAGAGAATTGTAATAATATATAACATCCCACAAGCAGCTTTTATCAATTTTTCCTTAATTTTGTACCCACCATTACAAAACAAAATCATCTAAATTTCTTGCACCAATTCAATGGCTAAAGGATAAGGTACATGTACACGTAGATAGCTCTCTGGAACAAATTTCAACTGCATACATGGACTCCTAACTTCTAGAATGGACTCAAAAGCCTGCATTTCATGAAAGCACATTACGTGATGAAAGGCAGCATGAACAAAATAATGAAAGAAAGCCTTACAATGAACAAAAAACAGAAAATGGGAGTGCATTCACTGCCGGGTAGGCAGTGAATACACTCAATTGAGTATCAACAAGACTGCAGCATAAAACCTCACTTTGTCTGCAAAGAGCCAGAAGGGTTTTAACCCAATGACTACCGACTTCTTTAACTGCCATTTGCTTAACACATTGACCAATCATTTTCCATAGGTAAGGAGTAAACTCATATTGCATGTTGGGGCTAGAAGGGCACTAACTCTTTGTAAAATTATTTAACCGATGTTAACAACCTTCTGGCTCCAAATAGACGATACGACAGCTTGAACATCCTTATGACTTTTATCTTTGTGTGTGACAGGCCGCTGAGGTCTGCTAACGAATATTATTTTCCAGCCCGATACAAGCCACTTAGAACCAGGCTTATCATGATGATAATGGCCTTTCCTCTCCTACATCGGACTACAAATATGTCATTTTCAATATGGGACTGTGCATTGCTCTAGCTACTAACTTCTGTTTTTGGACACCCAAGAAATTTTTCTATTTCAGTACAGTAATAAAATACGAAGCAAAAATACCAACTCCAAAAAGTGCAAGAAAAACTAAGAGGAATCTATCTCCAAAGTGTGCACTAACATCCAGCGAATTCTAAACTATTGTATTTGTACAGAGGACTATATATATCACTGGTCTGAACATTCTGGCCCGAATTCACAAAGGAGGTTTGTCGACAAACGGAGGTTTATGTACGTCATATGACGCGTTTTGACGCGTTTTTTACAAACCTGGTTTGTAAAAAACAAAAGGAGGTTTGTGAATTCGGGCCAATTAGTCTAATAAACTTAAATATCTATGTGCCATTCAACCTAAATCAAATTCAAAACCTAAACCCAACCCTTACACCAAGTTCTGGTATAATTAAATGGTGGATAGATCCAAAAAGGATGTCTTGGTGCAGTTAGCTGACAGGGCCATTTGATGTGCAAAGTGTGTGTTATCATTTAACGTGAATAATGATCGCCAAAGTTGTACAGAAATTTGTTGACAAAAGCCAAGAAAATCAATATTCTCATTGGCTTATAAAAAATAATACTGGTATGAACTGAAGTGCTATGAAAAAAGGACCATTTCATAAATGTATTCAAATTACAAGCATGCCACTGCAATGCTTTAAGATTGCATTCGGTAGAAATGATAACTGTGACCTTAATAGTATACTCTGAAAAACAATGCCCTTCACAATATGAAATACAAAAAACATATGTAAAAGAACAAGAACATTTTATTTCATATATCGCACATTTTACAGCTAGCCTCCGAGTGCACAGAACCATTCTCCATTCCAAAAAAAGTTCTATAAACCATGTACATGAATTTGGATTAGACAAAGATACGATCATCACACCTCGATGGTGATCATTCTCAAGAAATTAATACACATTTGTTAATTAATTTATACATGTACAGCATATGACAAAATTTAAATAAGCATTTTAATAAACAAAATATATATGAATTCCTTTACAGTATATGCTAAACATAAGCTCCATGAACAAAAATGTAAATATATGTGCCGTCTTGAAGAGCTTAGTGCAGCACATATAAAGTACTGGGGTGTTTAGAAAGGAGAGATGACAATTCAAAAATATATACTAAAATGAAAATGAACAACATATAAATACTTGAATGACAGATAATCATAAATGGTTAAATGATATTCGGAAATATAATTTACTGTCAAGTTACACAATAAATGAGCCAAATATAATGTTAATAATGGACTTGTAAATATCAAAATGAGATTAGAAAATGGGGTTAATGTTGGTGCTAATGATGCATAACTAATGGATAATTCATAAAAGGGGTTATTGGTCATTTAGGAATAAATATATACTAGGCAAGAGATAACTAACTTGATATATTAAAAAGGATGGGTTTTATAACATGCCTATGTAACCAGGGCTGCGCTTCATAAAGAGTTGATATTTATTTGCGAATAATAAATAAATCGCAACTATGTATTTAAGAGACAGGAGATTGTAAACTTGCGATTGATTGTAAACTTGCGATTGATTGAAGGACTTGCAATTGATTCAGACCAATCACAACTCTTTATGAAAAGGGGCCCAGGTAGGTTATGCTCTGGTAAAGCTGTCATGCAACAGTTGATCTCCAGCACAATGCCACAATAAATCAGAGGCTAATGGGTTGAGTATAATTTGTATGAATAGATATTGAATTTCTAGCCTGGGTTGCTTACATATATCATCTTGATAACCTACCACATTTTCATTTAAAGCAAGATCAAAACCGTGTAATTTCTAGACAGATGAACGGAGATGGGATATTGTTTGACAGTTTAATAATAATATACTTAAGTCTGTTTGGAGCCACAAGAGGGTAAATTTCTATGTTACTCAGAGTAAACAGCCTACTCGCTCCAAACAGACAATAAACTATTAAACCTTTTTCTAATATGGTCGAACCTGTCTATTAAGGATATCCAAGGGAAACAGAAAAAGTGGCCACTGTAGACAGGTTTTACAACATGCATTTGTTTCTTGAGGGAGACAAAATACATGGATGTTCATTGTGGCCTTTATAGGGAGGTGGCCGCCAAGACAAGTTTGACTGTAATTGAAAATCTAACCTGACAGAGAGATAAAGATTCTGCTCGCAAGGGATTCAGGACCAGGCCCTAACAAATTGTTAAAATGTATTTATGCACACACAGTATCAAAATATCGGCCTCTTTTAAGCTCAAATACCAAATGCTATATATATATATACAGCATTTTGAATAAAGTTTTACTTTCAGCGAAAAAACAAAAAAAGGAGAAAAAGAGCCCCTTAGCAATGAAAATGAAACAAACGTAACACATATGGACAATATCCTACAGAAAAGACAACTTCGTTTGGAACCATCTAGGTTTTCTAAAGGAATGATTCTCATTTCATATTTTATACTGTCTCATATCAATTAGAATTTCACTGTTGCCTCCAAATCTACATTTCTAGTGTTAAAAATTCATGCCCATGTGATAATTGCAATTAAAAGTGATTAATAATTCTTCAGTTTCAACCAAACTGCAATTTTCCTGGAATAGAATACAATTATGTTGATGACCAACATCTGTAGTAATTTAAAACTACCAATTGCTCTTCTCAAGTTTCTCGAGATTAAAAAATACATCCCTCAAATTCAACTGGTAAAACCTCTTAACTCGTGTTAACTACAATACATTTATCATCCTATGTTAACAATTTGAAGTTTCTACTACACTGTGTATGGATTCATTTGGTATTTGTACTTTCAAAGTTCAACAAGGCCACAGAATATTGGTCAAGATCTGGAATTGATTGGAAAGGCGCCTTTTCTTCAACAAGAAGTTTTCTTCAAATAGCCTTGAAAGATTAATTTCATAGATGACGATCTGGCGGGAGGGGTTTCAATGTTTATCTCTTTAGTGTTCTCTCTCTAGAGAATTACTTGGTGTAAAAAGACAGAATCATGCAGGCAAAACTTTTCAAGCTTAGATACAATTTTACTTGCAAGATTAAATAAGGATATATTCAGCCATAACAGATACTAGTTATGTCTTGTACCTGACAAAATTTATAAAAAACATGTCGACTATTTAATCAAACAAAAATTGCAGGCATTTCAGAGCCAAATTTGGTAGGATTGTGTACCTTGATTTAAAAGAGGGTTGAGAAAATAATAAAATGAGGTGAACATACTTCACCATCTTTTTGACTTTTACCAATATCATGAATGACCTTTGATCCAAAGTCTGATACACGTGTACTTCTGGTGACCCTGGAGCTTTGACATTTGTATTTCTTTCTATGCAAGCAATATTGAATGAACTCCAAGCGCTATCATCATAAAGAGGCATATCCTAACATCATGCAAACTTAGTGTTACCAAGACTGAATGACACATGGAATAGGCAAAAGCCCCTAGCACATACAGTTTGCAATAGTATGACATTATTCAAAATATGTTTTAATAATTAGCTAATAGTTGGCATATCCAGCAATCTTGATTATCAGGTCTGATACACAATAAACTGCTTAACTGTGTCATGGAGATTTTCTATGTCATTGATAGTCTTAGACACTAAACTTTGCCTTTATACCACACTTTCTGAAATCAAGCCCTCATAGATAACGTTTATACATCAACACCATCCTTAGCTGCAAGTTAAGGGGCTCTTCTCCTTTCTCGTACTTCTGTTTTATGGGCTCTGTATCTTATGGAAAGGCGTTTTCTAAATTATGTAATATTATCACATTTATATTATTATAAAGAGGCTGCCTACAGGATATGTGAGATATTGTTTTGTTTTCATACATTCATATAATTCCAACTAAAGCACATTTATGCTTGGTGGTCAATGAGACAACATAGTGGAAGCGCCAATAAATAGAAGAAAAATAAAAATAAAGCCTTGGTATGATAACAACAGAAAAAAGAGAGCAGAATTTAATTTCAAATACTGATGATATACAATGGGGTGTTATCTAGTATTCTAATCTGTGTATGGAATATCCGAATGAAGATCTTGGTTAGAATATCACATTTCTAAACGCTGTGTACAAATATTTCTATCTTGCAGGCTTAAAGTATCTTTTGCTTCGATCAGAATCCGAACATTTAGGTCCTTGATTACCATTTCTAGAATTAGTGAAGTTGGCTTCAATAAGAAAAAGAGAAGACAAATCATTCCTAAAGACAATTCACTGTTAAATTTGTGCTTTTATTGTAACCAATTTACCTGGTTGATGTCCTGTCACGTGTAGTTGATATCAATAATGATAACCATAATAATAAATTTGGTCACTGTAGAAAGGGTACTGAGTCATAGAAAAATTGATGCTGAAGGCTCATTGCATTAATCAAATGGCAACCATGATATCCAGTATCTTTTCTAAATGGACCAATTTTAATCATCGAGATTGTCATTTCTAACTGGAGATATGTGCCTGGCCCTTTTCTCCTGCTTTCATTTGGTATTGGTAGAATAACTGCAGTCACAAAGAGGGAAAGAGGAGGACAAGAGAGAGGGTAGAGAAAAGGGGAAATAATGTTTTTTCTATGCTAGAAACTACAGACAACGTCAGTGGCATAATGATTCTAGGAATATCTCTTAGTTGTGTCAAAAGATGGGATTTGGAACAGAGACTCTTTTTCTTCCATCCAGGTCTGCAATTTCAGTTCACATCTACAGACAGTTCTATTTTCATATAACCTGCATTCCTGGGACCTGTTTCACAAAGCCTTTTTTCAATGACAAATGACAAAAATCAATGACAAATCTGCTGATAACCAATCAGAAGCAAGGATTTCAGTAGCTTATAACAGAAACTGTCATTTGTCACTGATTTTGTGAAACACCCCCTGATCTCTTGAAGCTGGAGCCAACTGGGTGTAGGACATCAACATGTCCACCACAGAAGAGCCTCTAACACCACTCAAAGCAGCCATAAGGGCTCCATCCACAACACCAATATCATGAATCCAGTTGAATCCAGTTCATTCCAGCCGATTCCGGTTGATTCCAGTTGATTCCAGTTGCATCCAGCAAAGTCCTGTTCTCTCTAATGACCCAATCCTGGCTGTTCTCAAATGGAAGGGGGCTGGACTGGCCATCTTCTAGGGATACTAAGGTCTAGTCTCGATGGATGAAGACGTATGTAGGTGGGTTGGTTGGTGATGTGATGATTAGAGGAATGGATTGCTGGTGTTACTGCTCTTTGGTGGAAGGGCAGCTTGGGCGCCGAACCCTCCTCCCCCTTGCATCTGGTAGAAAAGTAAAGAGAGGAAAGGAGACAGGAAATAATAATTGTGATTATAATAATAATAATAATAATAATAATGATAATAATAACAATAACAATAATAATAACAACAATGATAATAATAATAATAATAATCATAATAATAATATTGGATATTTTCATAGCGCTCATATCAATTCAGTGGCAATCGTAGATTAATGTAATGGCAAAGGACATTAGTGCCACGGAATGAAATTAAAATAATCTACAGAGGATTACATGTTATGGATTCTAAAACAATTACCCCAGGGGGGTGTTTCATAGAGCTGTTCGTAAAGTTAGGCATGACTTTACGAACGACTTGTATATGAAGTGCCAGATAGGATGCCCAAAGTTTTTTCTGATATTTCCAATAACCTCAATTAAATTATAGCAAAAAATAGACTTTGCATTGAAAATGTTTGTTATAATAAGAATGTTAATCTACATATGCACAATTCAACTTTAGTTGATGCAGTTAATAATGATTGAGCATCCCATTTGGCTTTTCATACACAAGTCATTCGTAAAGTCATGCGTAACTTTACGAACAGCTTTATGAAACACCCCCCTGGACACCTAACCCAACCCCATTGCTGATGAGATAGTATAACAAAATGGTAATCACTTCGGATTGTTGATCCTGGGGGAATTGGTCAAAAGAAATCATTGAATTTTAAATGTTAGTAGTAATCTTCAAAGCTTTGTCAATTATTTTTCTCAAACTTTCAATGACCCGTTAACACAAGTATTCTACTTTCACTGAAATCATCTTGATGCCAGAGTGGTCTTCCACTTTAAATTTATGAATTACAGAAGTTGGATAAAGTCAAAACTTTTCCCCAGGGATACAAACTATAGAATACTGCTAATACCCTGGCTCTAGCTGTACTTACAAGATAAAGCATGCAGAACTTCCTACTAGGAACCAATTGACATATACTTCACTAGGGCCAAGAGTGACAATTGCCAGTTTGTCTTGCAAAAGGACATCAGGTTATGACAGGAGTTCGAACACAGTACCATGTTGTCTATAGTCCATTTAACTTATTCACAATATCAAAACACCTCAACATATCAATATGAATTGTATTAAAGCTTTTCTGTATTAGTTTACAGGAGAGATTAGACCACACTGAAAGGTCACTGGACAGGTGGTTATCTTATCAACTCAGCTCTCAGTTAACATAAGAAAAAGAGGATCATGGGGGGCCAATGGTCACCGATTAGGCATTGTTTGTTATATACAGTGTAGAGGGCGCACGTAGCTACAAATAGTGCAGTGGGCCTTTAAGTGAAATGCAAGCCTGACTCACCATGAAAGGATTAGGAGCCATAGGATTCTGTTGTGGTACTGCATTAGGTGCTGCTCCCCATGCAGCCATCTGTTGCTGACCTTGCGGCGTAGGTTGTTGAGGTGCACCAAACTGTCCCATCGGCTGCTGCTGTGGTTGGCCCATTTTATTAAACTGTAGTCCTGCCATTGCGGCCATACCCGCACCCCCAAATCCTAAGCCTCCTTGAGGGGTTTGCTGCGGTTGCTGACCTCCTGGCATACCCATCGCAAACTGATTAGGCATCACACCTTGAGCTTGAGGCATGGCACCAAAACCACCAGCCGCGCCAAACTGTCCTTGAGGAGGAAACCCTGCCCCTACTCTTCCATTCATTTGCATATTGGCTCCAGGTTGTTGCTGAGGCATTTGCTGGTTGAAGGCTCCACCTGCTCCTGGCATCATCATAGGGTTCTGTGCAGGCATCCCTGGAGCTCCAGCTGGCTGCATACCAAAGAGTCCGTTTGCTTGGGCAGGAGCCCCTTGGGTTCCGCCTGCTAGGAAAGGGTTGTTTACCATAGTACTTGTTGGTTGGGTAGCACCGCTTGAAGACATAGCCATGAAGGGATTACCCTGCGGTGCTCCTGATGAAAGGAAAAGAGTTGTAAATATCAATTATGACTTGCCTACTTCAAATACAAAGTACCCATCCTTTATTTTACATTTAACACCTGACAATTTCAAAGTTACAAACTAAAGAGTATTAACCTCTTCCCAAAGTAATAAACAGTTTAATTTGCAGGGGTGGTATAAAGGAAACTGTTCATTACTTTAGGAAGAGGTGTTTTAATTATCATATCAGATCTTAATCAGAATAAGCTACTGTCTAATAAATACACAAATATGGTAGAACAAACAAATGATTCACAGTGACAACCATGTCAACACTAACAGACAACTCACACAGACAACAATGTGAACACAAACCAAAAGGGTGTGTTTTCTTTGAGATTTCAATCACTGTGACAAGTACAAAGAGGTGAAAGACAGAAAAGAAAAGGATATGACCCCAGGAATCTATGCAGGGAATTGTTCAGAGGGCCTGCAAATCACCTAGAATGAGCTATTTTGTACACAAAAAGACCTAAACTATGACCTGAAAATAAATCGCTAGGGCCTGAATTCAGGCTATTGCCTGAAAACTGGCATCCCTGGTCTATTAATATAAATCTTTCAAAAGATGATTTATCAAAGCAGACTGGACCCCTAAGATTAATCTCTGTCAGAAGACACTAACCTTGCTGTGCACCAAAAGGTGCTGAGCCAAACAGTTGTGATGAAGACGTGGACGGCGTCCCTAATGATGTGGCTGATGCGCTGGCTGTTCCTGGAAACGCCTGCGGTGACGACTTGGCCATCCCTCCAGCCCAATCGAATCCAGAGCTAGATGAAGTCTTGGGAGGAGCTGCACTACTACCACCACCACCCCAGTCGATAACACCAGATGCACTTCTACCCCCTCCTCCTCCTCCGCTCCAGTTGACGCTGGCACTTTCCTGGGGCGGAGTACTGTCCAGGGAAGCGAATGCAGCGTACTTGTCCCCACCCGACGAGCCTACTGACCCAGCCGCGCCCCCTGACGGAGGACTTGCGTTGGCGATGGAGAGCCCCTGTAAACCTTGCACGGTGGGGTTGAGGGGGGCGGAGGAGACAACAGGGACAGGGGCAGACTGGGGGGCGAACGCCGACTCAAATGCCCCAAAGTTGTTGGTAGAGGGGGCAGACCCTGCAGCTGGTTGAGCTGGCATGAATGCTGTGAAATAGAATATAAAATAATTCCTTGTTTTTATTAAGCATAAATGAGTTAGTCTAGTGATGAATTCTCTGATCCACCAAGATAACAACCCAGGGTTCGATCTCAAGTCTCGTCTTCCAGATGGAGCCATTAAAGGTTGGTTTCTAGCTATAATCAGATCTGATTACCGTAATACAAGTCGTTGAAAACCAAATTATACACACATACATGAATGGAGATGGAAATCTGCACCATTGGTTATATTGTACTTAGGCCTCATTGTACTATGCATTGTAGCAAACATTTTTTAGGTGCTCACACAATACAAGATAAATTACCATACCTGCCCTGCATTTATGATGTTGAAAATGTGAGAAAAAAAAAAATCTATACAAAAGATATCAAATTAAATACATGATAAATTTGTGGTTCATGTTGTGTTGTTTTGTGTCCATTTCTGTAAATATTACATCTGTGTTTACATTCATGGCTAATACAAAAATAACCAGTTTTCTTATCATCCAGGTCAGCTTAAACATTTGGTAAGTTAAATTGTTTTATTATTTTATCCAGTAATTTCAGTGATATTAATGTAGAATATATTAATATCAGAATATACATTTTACAGCAAAAAAGAAATCCTACGTGTCTACGGTGTCTGATGATACAAGGTTCACGTTTAATACTGAAGATCTATCACCGGATGTACAAATGGAAATTTGACTGAAGTTTTATTACACAACCCTGCTTTATAAAAGCAATGACGCTTACTTTTCCACAGGTGTTCTTCATGTGTTTGGAGCCACAAAGGTCTTAACACTATGTTAACCCTTTCAGGATAATAGGGTCTATTTTTAGGGTTAATCACATATTGTTCTTCAAATTGGCAACAATAATATTGTTTTTTTATTGCTACGTTGTTCTCTTAGAATAATATACATGGGCCGTGATGGGCGAGAATGTTAATGAGAAGTTGAATAAATGGCTAAGTTTGGTTTGAAAAACAAAGATTTTGAATCTCTCAACATGTTGCTATTTTAAGGATTCTAGAGCTTATTTTCCTTTTTACAATTCCAAGCATCAAATGCAACATACATGTAGTCATGAAACAAAAATTCTACTCATGCATTTGGCATATTACTTTAGGGCTCTGAATCAATACGACTTAACACCTTTCTGGCTCTAAACAGACGAGACACAGATTTGACGGTAGATATAAAATAAACTATCCAACATAATTTTCCCCTTTAAAACACAAGGAAGTAGTTCCTGGTATAAGACCCATAATGCCACTGTGTCCAACTGATTTCCTTCCTTCAGAGAATGCTCCACTGCAATGCAAATACTAGGTGATTTGCCCCTTTAACTCATTGATAAAGCCATCATGAAATAACCCATAGCAGTTTGGTGTCACCTTCAGTGATGTTTTAATTTTTATCTCTTGATCCAAAATGCTCCGAATTACAGTAATCATTGAAATCTCTGAACTTTTATGGCAGATTGAAATTAATAATCATATTTGTGTACAAATTGGCAATTTCTTGTTGATTTGGGGGGATTTTCATTCACAGTTTAATGTAATACACATTTTTATTTTTCTACACTATGCATGAGTAGGAAATACAAATAATTGTTGCCAACTTGAGGAGGTAAAGGTGATTCATTTAGAACATAAGAAAACTGCACTCTAAGCGCAAATTACCGTAAGTGTGCCTTACCTTGCGTGCATCTAATATTGAACCTCTGACTGTGTCACGCTTATTTTGTGCTAATTTCAGACGACGGGTTATGTAAATGGAGATTTAAACCACCTTTGTGAACTGGGGTCATTGGGTTAAAGAAGTTAAGTTGAGCTACCACTAAATGAAATACCTGCCAATAGCTTGTAATGCACAAAATCTCTGAATACAAATTTTCATCCAAATCTAATGTACCGGCACTCTTGTGCTCAAAAGTTGGTTCTTGACAATAATGACAGTGGCACACAATACCTACCGAGGAATACGATTACAAAGTGAAGTATTCACTTACACTAGCGGGTACTTAAGTGTAACAGTGGAATACCGCATATAGCCTATGCCTATGTGTCTACAGTTAACACAAAGGTGCTACTCTCAAGGTGGGATTGCAAGTAAACAAGTTTATTATAACGGCCCTTGTTCGAGCTCACCGATGCACGTATGTGTAACTTTAAAAAGGGAATACACATATTGAATTGACCGGAAAAAAGAAATGCGATGGGTTTGAAATTTGTTACAATATTACTGTCTGTTAATACATGTATAAACCGGTAGCCTCTAATCGGGCACATCTACAAGGAGGTCAATGAATATGCATATCAGTGACGTCTTGTCAAGTCATGAATATTGATATTCTTGACTGCGCGCGTACGATCGTACGTACGTACGTACGTGCAGAATTGGGGTCATGACTGTTCAATGAAGGTAATACGTGCAACACAAATCAGGGCAAAATCTTACCATTATACATTTGTATTGTCCGTGATTATGAGGTAGAAGTGTTTGAGTGTTAAGTAAATTTATTTAGTGTGGATTTTGATACATTTTTGATACAGTTTATACAAAATTGGCGATTCTTTTGGTCGCTTTTTAACTCCAAAAAACAAGTGACCAACTCGGTCGTCGGCTAAACCACCTCCCTGTAGATGTGCCCGCCTACCTCTACATGTGCCCGATGGAGATAGGGATCGAGTTAGTGTAATAAAATAGTATTCTATATTCAATATCCGAGAGTTCACGGATGTAACATTAAAGCTCCCTTATATATGAGTTTCACAAATATCAATTTATCTTCTTTTCATGGATTTTCTTTGGATTCTACGTGTTTTACGTTGTCAAACAACCACCTCCCTGTAGATGTGCCCGCCTCCCGCTACATGTGCCCGAGATAGGGGAAATGTATTGAGGCATACAACCAGTGTTGTATATTGAATTTCCGACATGTCATGAATATAATAAAGCTCCTAAGATACAAATGAGTTTCATAAATATTAATTTATCTTCTTTTCATGGATTTTCTTTGGATTCTACGTGTTTTACGTTGTCTAACAATCACCTCCCTGTAGATGTGCCCGCCTCCCGCTACATGTGCCCGAGATAGGGGAAATGAAGTGAGGCATACAACTAGTGTTGTATATTGAATTTCCGTCGTGTCATGGATATAATAAAGCTTCCTAAGATACAATTGAGTTTCACAAATATCAATTTATCTTCTTTTCATTGATTTCTTTGGATTCTACGTGTTTTACGTTGTCAAATAACCACCTCCCTGTAGATGTGCCCGCCTCCCGCTACATGTGCCCGAGATAATGGTGTAGCCAGACATTAATTTATATAATTATATCTATGCGTATCTTTCTTGCTCCCTCGACGAGACAACTCCACCCAACAACCCCCTCTCTCGTTTACTCCCACCCCTCCTCTATCAGGCTCTTACCTCCACTTGTTTCCTTTTTCTCTTTTTGTTTTCTTCTTCCTTTTTCCTTTTTTTCCTTTTCTTTCTTTTCCTTTCTTTCCTCTCCTCCCTCTTTTTCTCTCTCCTTTCTTTTCCCTTTTTTTCCTTTCCTATCCTTTCTTTCCTTTCTTTTCATTTTCCTATTTTCTTTTCTTTTCTTTCCCTCTCTTTCTTCCCCCCCCCCCTTATCTCTTTTTTCCCGACGGCAGCGCAATTTTACCGACAATATCCTGACAGGTGGGGGGGGGGGGGGGGTTGTCGCACCCCCACACTCCCCTCTTTGGAAACGCCCCTGCTCGTATGCACTGTTTCGTTCTTGAAACACTGTTATATTATATTTACACAAACAAATTACCTTACAGAAAACATTAACATACCCAAAGAAAGTAGTCCGTCAAATGAATCATTATCAAACAAATAAATTACTCAAAAGTATACTGAGTAATAATCAACAATCAAAGGATACTGATTTTAAATACAGGCCTCTACACTGTTAAACAAAGTTAAAAGGTAGGTGTTACCAAGCGCGGATCAAGGGAGGGCCGAGCCCCCCAGCCCCCCCCCCCCCCCAAAAAAAAGGAGAGAGCGAGAAGGAAAAGAAGGGAAAGGGAAAGAGAGAAAGGGAAAAAAGAAGAGGAAGAAGAAAAGAAAAGAGGGAAGAAGGAGATCGGGGGGGGGGGGGGGACTTGCCTTCCAGGCTGTTGCCCCCCCCCCCCAAATCCAAAAATAAAAGAGAAGGAAGGAAAGGGAAAGAAAAAAGGAAAAGAGGAGATAAAGGGAAGGAAAAAAGAGGAAGAAGAAAAGAAAAGAAGGGGGATATCAGTTGCAATTTTCCCGCCAACAAGTTGTGGATAGGGGGGAAGGCCCTTGCCCCCCACCCCCCCCCCCCACCCCGTCCCTGCTAAAAAAAGAGAAAAGGAATGAAAAGGAAAAGAGGAGAGCTAAAAGGGAACAAAAAAGAGGAAGAAGAAAAGAAAAGAAGGGGGATATCAGTTGCAATTTTCCCGCCAACAAGTTGTGGATAGGGGGGAAGGCCCTTGCCCCCCACCCCCCCCCCCCCCCCCCGTCCCTGCTAAAAAAAGAGAAAAGGAATGAAAAGGAAAAGAGGAGAGCTAAAAGGGAACAAAAAAGAGGAAGAAGAAAAGAAAAGAAGGGGGATATCAGTTGCAATTTTCCCGCCAACAAGTTGTGGATAGGGGGGAAGGCCCTTGCCCCCCACCCCCCCCCCCCCCACCCCGTCCCTGCTAAAAAAGAGAGAAAAGGAATGAAAAGGAAAAGAGGAGAGCTAAAAGGGAACAAAAAAGAGGAAGAAGAAAAGAAAAGGGAGAAAAGAAGGGGAGATCAGTTGCGGTTAATCCCGCCAACAATGTGTGGAGCGGGTGGGGGTCAAAATGACCTTGCCCCCCACCCCCAGCAAATCTAAAAGAGAGAGAGGGAAGGAAGGGAAGGGAAAGGGAAAGAGGAGAGAAAGAAAAAGAAGAAAAAAAAGAATGAAGAAAGGTAAGGGATATCAGTTGCAATTCCAACAAGGTGTAGATCGGGGGGGGGGGGGGGTTGGGGAAATAAAATTCAAACGTGGTTTATTTCTAATTCCATAACGGTTGTTTACAAATAATGGTGAAATGACATCCTTTACGTTCATGTCGGAAATTCAATTTATAACCTATTTTCTACACTCCCCCTATATCGGGCACATGTAGCGGGAGGCGGGCACATCTACATGGAGGTGGTTATTTGACAACGTAAAACACGTAGAATCCAAAGAAATCAATGAAAAGAAGATAAATTGATATTTGTGAAACTCAATTGTATCTTAGGAAGCTTTATTATATCCATGACACGACGGAAATTCAATATACAACACTAGTTGTATGCCTCACTTCATTTCCCCTATCTCGGGCACAATGTAGAGGAAGGCGGGCACATCTACAGGGAGGTGGTTGTTTGACAACGTAAAACACGTAGAATCCAAAGAAAATCCATGAAAAGAAGATAAATTGATATTTGTGAGACTCAATTGTATCTTAGGAAGCTTTATTATATCCATGACACGACGGAAATTCAATATAGGCTACAACACTATCTCGGGCACATGTAGCGGGAGGCGGGCACATCTACAGGGAGGTGATTATTTGACAACGTAAAACACGTAGAATCCAAAGAAAATCCATGAAAAGAAGATAAATTGATATTTATGAAACTCATTTGTATCTTATGAAGCTTTATTATATTCATGACATGTCGGAAATTCAATATAGGCTACAACACTAAGTTGTATGCCTTACTACATATCCCCTATCTCTGGCACAAAGGCGGGCACATCTACAGGGAGGTGGTTGTTTGACAACGTAAAACACGTAGAATCCAAAGAAAATCCATGAAAAGAAGATAAATTGATATTTGTGAGACTCAATTGTATCTTAGGAAGCTTTATTATATCCATGACACGACGGAAATTCAATATAGGCTACAACACTAAGTTGTACATATCCCCTATCTCGGGCACATGTAGCGGGAGGCGGGCACATCTACAGGGAGGTGGTTATTTGACAACGTAAAACACGTAGAATCCAAAGAAAATCCATGAAAAGAAGATAAATTGATATTTATGAAACTCATTTGTATCTTATGAAGCTTTATTATATTCATGACATGTCGGAAATTCAATATAGGCTACAACACTAAGTTGTATGCCTTACTACATATCCCCTATCTCCGAGCACAAAGGCGGGCACATCTACAGGGAGGTGGTTGTTTGACAACGTCAAACACGTAGAATCCAAAGAAAATCCATGAAAAGAAGATAAATTAATATTTATGAAACTCATTTGTATCTTAGGAGCTTTATTATATTCATGACATGACGGAAATTCAATATACAACACTGGTTGTATACCTCAATACATTTACCCTATCTCGCGGGCACATGTAGCGGGAGGCGGGCACATCTACAGGGAGGTGGTTGTTTGACAACGTAAAACACGTAGAATCCAAAGAAAATCCATGAAAAGAAGATAAATTGATATTTGTGAAACTCAATTGTATCTTAGGAAGCTTTATTATATCCATGACATGACGGAAATTCAATATACAACCGTAGTTGTATGCAGTGGCGTAGACAGGTTTGTACACCTGGGGGGATGACTCAGGGACGGATCTAGCTTTTTGCTAAGGGGGGGGTGACCAAAATAATGACGATGCGGAGCATCGTCCACGAGCCGCGAAGCGGCGAGCCGATTTTTTTTGGGGGTGTTTATTTGAACCCCGTAAGTGATGTTTTCCTGGCATCTATTAACACAATGGAGACCATAAAAAGCAGTGCATGATAACGTCTTTTTAAATCAAGTAACAGTTAAATACACAGTTATATCCAGAGTTATCATGTGTTTGGTTAAGTTACCAGATGAGTTGAATATCTTCTCACAATATTTGCACTTGAAAGGGTTTCTCTCCAGCGTGCGTTCATTTTTCTTTTTTTTCTTTTTTTTTTCTTTTTTTTCCCTTTTTTTGTTTGTTTGTTTTTTGGGCCGCCCAAGGGGGGGTTTAAACCCCCTAAACCTCCCCCGTAGATCCGCGCCTGTTTAATCTTGTGGTTATCTTGTGGTTTCCAAACCACAAGATAACCACAAAATACTTGTAAGATTTTCTTTTTCTTACCGTCTGAATTGGCTTTCACCTTGTGAATGCGGCTAATAACAATAAACACAATTACAATAATGATGAGGATTATTATTATCATCATCATAATTATTATTATTATTAATATTATAATTGTTATCATTATTATTATTACTATTATTATCATCATTATAACTTATTAAGTAAGCAAATATCATTCCCCAAAACCTGGGGGGGATGATTGTACATGCCATCCCCCCCACCTTGTGAGGTGGGGGGGGGGGATGCATCCCCCTCATCCCCCCCGTTGTCTACGCCCCTGGTTGTATGCCTCACTACATTTCCCCTATCTCGGGCACATTTAGCGGGAGGCGGGCACATCTACAGGGAGGTGCATGTTTTGATAACTTAAAACACGTAAAATCCAACGAAAATCAATGAAAAGAAGATAAATTGATATTTATGAAACCCATTTGTATCTTAGGAAGCTTTATTATATTCATGACATGTCGGAAATTCAATATACAGCACTAAGTTGTATGCCTTACTACGTACAGTATCGGTAACCCGACACATGCTCCGCCGACGATTGCTCCGCCGACATTTACTCCGCAAAACGCGACAATTGCTCCGCGACATTTGCTCCGCGACATTTGCTCCGACGTCAAATGCTCCGCCGACAGTTGCTCCGCCGACAGTTGCTCCGCCGACAGTTGCTCCGCCGACAATTGCTCCGCCGACAGATGCTCCGCCGACAATTGCTCCGCCGACAATTGCTCCGCCGACAATTGCTCCGCCGTCAATTGCTCCGCAAAACGCGACAATTGCTCCGCCGACATTTGCTCCGCCGACATTTGCTCCGCCTGAAGCGACACTTGCTCCGCCGACATTTGCTCCGCCTGAAGCGACAATTGCTCCGCCGACAATTGCTCCGCCTGAAGCGACAATTGCTCCGCCGACATTTGCTCCGCCTGAAGCGACAATTGCTCCGCCGACATTTGCTCCGCCGACAATTGCTCCGCCGACAATTGCTCCGCCTGAAGCGACAATTGCTCCGCCGACATTTGCTCCGCCGACATTTGCTCCACCGACATTTGCTCCGCCGACAATTGCTCCGCCGACAATTGCTCCGCCTGAAGCGACAATTGCTCCGCCGACATTTGCTCCGACGACATTTGCTCCGCCCAAAAAGTGTCCCATAAACTACAAATGTTACTAGTACTACGACAAATGCTTCGCCGACAATATTTTCTTTACACCTATTTTTTTCGTTTCTTTTTTTCTTCTTCATTTTCTGAATGCATTTCTTGAAATAATGTAGATGAAATGAAATGAATGAATGTTGATGAAGTGGGAGGAAAAAGGAGTTACCTAAAAGTCATTTCGAATATACTGAAATAACTTTCCATCTATCACTGTACGTCCCATATAATGTATACTAAACACTCATTACATGTCGTGGGAAGTTTTTTAAAAAAAGTAGAGCAGCAAGCCACATTCCCCAATACGCGCATACCTCCTAGTTAATTTCAAGTAGCTCATCAATATGTAATACCTGAAATTACCTCGATCAATGCATCTTACTAGGTAAAGCATTATACAATGTAATAGGTCATCATGGAAGTTTAGAAAATAAGTAAGGGGGATTTACCAAGTGTTGATCTTTTTAAGAGTTTTATAAAGAAACAAAAAGATATTGAATATTTCTCAGCGAAAAAAAGGAACAAGCTTGTTTCGCATTTTAAGAAATGGCGATTTGACTTATGATACTCATGTTGATTTAACTTTTATTCCTGTGCCCCCTCACTCCCCTTTATGCACTGGAGTTCAAACTATGATTTATATGTGTACAGTGTATTTTTTTTTTTTTTACTATAATGTTTTTTTTTTATAACTTTCTTGTCCTTTCATTATTGTTAGTTGTTCTTATACATATTGGTTTTTTTGTTTGTCTAATTATTACCAATGACTTGTAAATATGTAAGTTTTATATGATTGAAAATTTAATAAACACACAAATATAAAAAAAAAGTTTAGAAAATAAGGGCACTTATATACGTAAGGAAGAGAACCCATTCAGACGGGAAAATGAGATGGCAGCCTTTCTGCTTATTCACATTTATAAAATCATTTTGTTGCAGTTTGATGTTAGTTCTTCATGATAAGCCAATTGCTCTTCTTCCGGTGGCTTCGTGAGTCCCTTAAATTATTTAGTGAAAACAAAGTACTCGAATGAAACGGAGTGTTTTGCACACTAACATATATATATTAAAGCTACATACACTTAACTAAAGGAAAGAAACCTTTAGAAAATGGACTGGATATTATTGAAAATATTATTCTAAACAAGAATGTACTACATGATTGTATTACTTTACGTTTCAATTTCACGAGAGAAATAGAACTCGAGAGGGGGAGCAGAGAAGAAGTGATGGTAATGAAAGAAGACTAATAGCATGAGAGGAAAGAAAAGAGCAAAGAAGACAAGAAAACGATGTAAACAGGAAAAGGAGGAGCATGGGAGAGAGAGAAAGAGAGAGAGAGAGAGAGAGATAGCCTTGAGCTTTGGATCAGCTAATGAGTAATACATGAAACAGATTTTGAGCGGAGTAATTATCTTTCGCCGGAGAACTTGCGTAAGGAGCTATAATTTTATTTTTTATTTTTTTAAATCAAACATTATGGGGAATAGCAAAAAACGGTTGTCTTTTTTGCTCTTTTCTTTCCTCTCATGTTATTAGTCTTCTTTCATTGAGGTAATTTCAGGTCTTACATATTGATGAGCTGTTTGAAATTAACTAGGAGGTATGCGCGTATTGGGGAATGTGGCTTGCTGCTCTACTTTAAAAAAAAAACTTCCCATGACATGTAATGAGTGTTTAGTGTACATTATGTGGGACGTACAGTGATAGATGGAAAGTTATTTCAGTATATTCGAAATGACTTTTGGCAACTGCTTTTTCCTCCCACATTATCAACATTCATTCATTTCATTTCATTTACATAATGTCATGAAATTCATTCAAAAAATGAAGAAAACTAGATGGAATTCGACTGCGCGCAGTCGAAAATGATGCCTCCGTCATAGAGCAATTTTACAAACCGAAACGGAAGAAATTTTTCAAATTCAAGTTCAATTGTAATCCATTAACATGTTCTCAGAATATCGTGATTACAAGCAATTTCTCATAAACATATATGACCCTTTGATCTTTGACCTCATGACCCTAAAATCTACTCAGTTCATTGGCTCTGCAAGATTTCCTGAGTTAAATAGTAATCCATCTGTCAGTTCTAATGAGAATGCGTCCACAAGCTATTTTTGCATACATAATGAGCCCATGACCTTTGATCTTATGAACCATTCATTGGCTCTGCAAGATACATAAATGATCTAAGTTTGGCAGGAATCCATCAATCTGTTCTAATGATAATACGATCACAAGCTATTTTTGCATACATAATGAGCCGCATGACCTTGACCTTTACCTCATGACCCCAAAATCTAATCAGTTCATCAGCTCTGCAAGTAACATACATGACCAAAGTTTGGCAGGAATCCATCAATCGGTTGTTCAGATAACGCGATCACGAGCTGTTTTTGCATACATTATGTGCGCTGTGACCTTTGACCTCGTGACCCCAAAATCTAATCAGTTCATCAGCTCTGCAAGATACATACATGACCAAAGTTTGGCAGGAATCCATCAATCGGTTGTTCAGATAACGCGATCACAAGCTGTTTTTGCATACATAATGAGCCCTGTGACCTTTGACCTTTGACCTACGTGCTCCAAAATGTAATCAGATTGTTTTCCTATAGTGATACACACTATCACTAAGTTTGAAGTTTAAATCTCCAGTGGTTCTTGAGATATCATGATAACAATCTCAATGTATGGAATTTCATAAGTTGACCTCTGTGACCCTTGACCTTTGACATACGTGCTCCAAAATCTAATCAGATCGTCTTCCTATGGTGATACATACTATCCTTAAGTTTTAAGTTTAAATCTCAAATGGTTCTTGAGATATCGCGCTAACAAACTCAATACAAGGAATTTCATAAGTTGACCTCTGTGACCTGTGACCTTTGACCTACGTACTCCAAAATCTAATCAGATCGTCTTCCTATGGTGATAAATACTATTCCTGAGTCTTAAGTTTAAATCTTAAATGGTTCTTGAGATATTGTGATAACGGTCAAACGGGACGGACGGACGGACGGACGTACGGACGGACGTACGGACGGACGTACGGACGGACGTACGGACGGACGTACGGACGTACGGACGGACAACCCGAAAACATGATGCCTCCGGCACCACCTTCGGTGGCGGAGGCATAAAAAGAAAGAAAGAAACAAAAACAACCCGTGAAAAAAAATATTGTCGGCGAAGCATTTGTCGTAGTACTAGTAGCATTTGTATTTAATGGGACACTTTTTGGGCGGAGCAAATGTCGTCGGAGCAAATGTCACCGGAGCAAGTGTCGCTTCATGCGGAGCAAATGTCGTCGGAGCAATTGTCGGCGGAGCAAATGTCACCGGAGCAATTGTCGCTTCAGGCGGAGCAATTGTCGGCGGAGCAATTGTCGACGGAGCAATTGTCGGCGGAGCAATTGTCGGCGGAGCAAATGTCGTCGTAGCAATTGTCGGCGGAGCATATGTCACCGGAGCAATTGTCGCTTCAGGCGGAGCAATTGTCGGCGGAGCAATTGACGGCGGAGCAAATGTCGGCGGAGCAAATGTCGGCGGAGCAAATGTCGGCGGAGCAAGTGTCGCTTCAGGCGGAGCAAATGTCGGCGGAGCAAATGTCGGCGGAGCAATTGTCGCGTTTTGCGGAGCAATTGACGGCGGAGCAATTGTCGGCGGAGCAATTGTCGGAGGAGCAATTGTCGGCGGAGCATCTGTCGGCGGAGCAATTGTCGGCGGAGCAACTGTCGGCGGAGCAACTGTCGGCGGAGCACCTGTCGGCGGAGCATTTGACGTCGGAGCAAATGTCGCGGAGCAAATGTCGCGGAGCAATTGTCGCGTTTTGCGGAGTAAATGTTGGCGGAGCAATCGTCGGCGGAGCATGTGTCATGGAACCACAGTATCCCCTATCTCGGGCACATGTAGCGGGAGGCGGGCACATCTACAGGGAGGTGGTTGTTTGACAACGTAAAACACGTAGAATCCAAAGAAAATCCATGAAAAGAAGATAAATTGATATATGTGAAACTCATAATTATATAAGGGAGCTTTAATGTTACATCCGTTAACTCTCGGATATTGAATATAGAATACTATTTTATTACACAACTCGATCCCTATCTCGATCGGGCACAAGTCATGTAGAGGTAGGCGGGCACATCTACATGGAGGTGGTTTAGCCGACGACAGAGTTGGTCACGCGTTTTATGGAGTTAAAAAACGACCCAAAGAATCGCCATTTTTGTATAAACTATATCAAAAATGTATAAAAATCCACACTAAATAAATTTACTTAACACTCAAACACTTCTACCTCATAATCACGGACAATACAACTGTATAATGGTAAGATTTTGCCCTGATTTGGCTGAACCACTGTGTTGCACGTATACACAAATACACTTTGGGCGACCTTCCACGCAAGCCGCCGTAAGTGGCGCTACAGTTGGGGGGCAGCTGGGGGGCTTCTGGATAGCACCTGAATGGGAAAGTTGAATGAGCGAGAGCTCGTTCGTACTTAAGACCGCATCTACTGGCGGTGTGGTGAGAGTGCCTCCGTACCGTAAGATCGAACTCACAACTCTGCTCCAGCTAGCTAAAATTCCTTGAATTATTTATATTCTAACTCTAAATCATTCCGTCTCTCACTCTCTTCAATTCAATAAAATCATCTGCATGTTAACATACACGATAATGAATATGTGGGGCACCGTTACAACGGCGTCTCCCAAACTTCGATTGCCGAAAACGCACGCAAAACTCGCCAATGACGGACATCATCTACCCATTCATCCATCGTAAATGAAATAAATTTAGACAAAATGAAGTTGAAATGTCCGAAAGCGGCAAGGAATAATAAGTGGTTTGTCTGTGAGAAAGCAATGATCGTTGCATGCAAGATGAAAGCGCAAGCTGATAGAAGCCCCCCAGCGTGTAATGATAAACGTAGAGGGCTCACATCCATGAAAATTCGCCCGTATCGGTGTATACCCTTCATTGTACAGTCATGACCCCTAGGCCCAATTCTGCACGTACGTACGTACGATCGTACGCGCGCAGTCAAGAACATCAATATTCATGAATTGACACGACGTCACTGATATGCATATTCATTGACCTCCTTGTAGATGTGCCCGATTAGAGGCTACCGTATAAACCACTGTCAATCATTAATTTATTAATTCCACCCTGATATGAATGAGAGAAATGAGAGAAACATGTAAATAAAAGTTAAAGCAAAAAATGATTAAAAAAAAAAAGAAAGTTATGAATTTCGACAGTGCAGACTCAACAAAGTTAGAAGTACACCTAATCTAGATGGAGTTAATGTGATCATCATTGTTAAAACAGTGAAATCCTAATGTTAAAAACAAGTAGTGCAGTCACAACAAAGTTAGAAGTAATGTAGATGGTAAAATCTAGATGGGGTCAATTAGAGTTCAAACAGTGAAATCCCAATATAAGAAAGGATCAAGTTTGGAGAGTCTAGACGGTTTTAGTTAAGACAGTTCACTCCTAGCTAGGGTTAGACACACTCAAGCTTACTCACGATCATTCTGTTGGGAGGTTTGAGGGGAAAAGAATAAGTCGCCTAGGTCTCCTGAACTACTGGATGTGGCAAAACTTTCTTTGTTGGTATTATCTGGAAAGGCTGCATGCAAGTTTGGAGACAAAAGGTTAGGAAGCACAGGGGGCTACAAGTAATTTTTTTAAAATTCAGAGTCATCATGGTTTCTCTTTAAAACTGATGACTGAAAACCGTCTTGATGTCCTGATGAACCACATGTGACAGAAGAGATTTTGAATTGAATTTGTACTAACCTTAAACTGGGCTTAAGCAGGTTAGAAAGATGGCTAAAATTTCTTTCTTTTTGTTTACCTTGTGAAATTTCATGCTCCAATTCATTCTCAAATAAAAGAAAATAGCATTCTTTCATTTAAGACTATCTATTATTGGAATTCTGTTTATAACGGTCAATTCTGCTTTCAAAGTAGTGAATTTCCCCTAGAAACAGGATTCTAATACTACAAAGTCCTCAATGAACAACTGCTAATATTTTTAATAGGAGAATCAACTATGATATAAAATTTCACCTGGAAAAAGTGAAGAGGAAGAAATTCTAGCCATCTCGGCAAAAGCCAAGTTTTAGGTATGTACAAAGTGAACACAAAGTCCCTTTTGTTGTCCCACATGTAAAGATCGATGTATTGGATGAGAGATATCAAATCCGGGCTCACGGTCGGGGCCTCGGCTGGTTTATGAAGCGAAAAAACTCAGGTGGCTCAGGCCTATTGAAGACTTCATCAAACACTATTTTCTCAATTCTATTTCAGTTAGGGCAGTGCACTCCTAGCTAGGGTTAGACACACTCAAGCTTACTCACGATCATTTTGTTGGGTGTTTTGAGGGGGAAAGAATAAATCTCCTAGATCTCCTGAACTACTGGATGTGGCAAAACTTTCTTTCTCTGTATTATTTGGAAAGGCTGCATGCAAGTTTGGAGGCAAGGAATTAAACAAATTTGAAGGAAGCATACTAAGAGCTATAAAACCGTAAGGTAAAGCATGAAGTGACCACTGGAATTTTAATCAATATGCACAATAATATCAAATTCCCTTAACAAATTGTATCTTCCAGTATAAAAAGCGTTAGTACAAGTTCAGTATGATGAAGGCTAAGGGCAAAGAACATTATGTCCAAAACATCTTGCGACATTTTAATTGATTCATTAAGATACACTGCAGGGCACCACTTGGTTTTCGTTTTTAGTCTTGCTTCGTATTGTTTGTGAGCTTTTTGTTCTACTTCATAAAAGTGATATTCGTTAAAAAGGGTCCATTACAGAAAAGAAATGGGGGTGGAAATGGGGGATTTCAATTTATATCTATTTCAGGCGAGCACATGTTAAACAAAACTACGGTATGCATGGGGGTTTCAAGCCTAATGCAATAAAGCAAAGTCATAGCAGCTTCAGGCAAGTACACATTCAAAAATTAAATTACCGGTACCAATTTTTAAAAGCGAGTATGTGTGTCTGGTAACCAGACTACATAAATGCATTTAAGGCGTAAACATTCATAGTTGATATACATGCCAATAAAACTAAAACAACAATAACAGGCTAAGAACAACATAAATAGGAACGCTCATTACCAACATACACGTATATTCACAAACAGGGAAATAAACATGCATGCAGGAGGAAGAACATCTATTATTAGAGGCTTTAATATAAAAAGGCAGTTTCTTTGGAAATCAATATAGCATGGTCCAGAGGTCAAATTATAAAGGAATGTACATGTATGTATTTCCATGTATACAATGCATTTTAATAACACACTCAGAAGATGCAAGAGGAAATGTGGGCTCAGAGTTCAAATATTTCCTGTTTTCTGCAGGAAAATGTTTACCGTACCTGACTTAACATCCTGTTACAAATACCTTTTCCCACTTACATGTTAACTTCCTTGGTCTTTTTTTATTACACCTCGATAACAGGCCTTTAATACATGTATATTACAACCTCACCAAGTGTTATCATGCAGCTACAGTGAGCTTAATATACAGTTTAGTGTTAACCAATTAATACATGCTCCTGCATTGTATACGATGTAGTAATGTACATGTATGAACATAGAAGAGCCAATTTTTTAGCTTCATTGTATCGTTTGAGCAAGGTCAAGGGTCAACTCAGGACGGGATTTCAATAATCTTCACAACCAAGAATATAATGTGATCTAATCATTAAGACCAGTCCTGATTAAAAACATCAATGTTCTATCAGAGACCTGCCCCCCTCTCCTCTTTTGCTCTCTCTCTCTCTCTCTCTCTCTCTCTCTCTTTCTCTCTTTCTCTCTCTACTCTCTTTTTCTAGTTCTTAGTCACTCTCACAATTTCTTGCTCTCTTTCTTTCTGGCTGTCTATATCTTATTCCTGGCTAGACAAATTGCCCTTCCTTCCCTTTTCCACTTCTATTACTTTCATTTCCTTTATTATACAATTTTCACACGTTTCCCCCTTTCCGCATGAGCTCACACATCATGCATACACAGGACCTCATGAAGTGCCTTTGAACGTTGTCATTGTAAAAATCTATTCGGATATGGCACAGTAAACTGCGTAAAAAAACAACTGTTGGACAAAATTTAAATGATTCATAAATATACATGAATATCGAGTGGGGTAAAAAAGAATTACATGGAGGTGAGCACGGCAAAAACTGCTAATCGTAATGACTTATGTGTGTCACAAGATAAAGAAAAAGATAAATATTTGAAAGGTAATTTATTATGCAAACATTGTATATTAATTAGCATGACTACCGGTAATAACTTTTACAGTTCATACATGTTTTGATTTTGCATTGTCACTTCACTAGTTTTTTTCTTCCTGAAACCTTATTCGCAGAATACCATCTTTGTTTTGCCCCAATATGTTTTGAGGCTTTCATATCTGAAAGAGGCTTTATCGTTCTTGTATCTGGTACAGGGACGTGTAATACAATATTTGGAATTGATCCAAAGATGGGAATGGCAAATGAAAATCATTGTTGTATCCACATCTTGTCTAAAAAAAGCTGACATTGAGCCAATCAGAATGGTTGTTTCAAAGTCACAATTGATTCTAAACCTTTCGTGTTACGCATCCCTGCTCAATGGAATATTACAAACTGTAAACAAATTCTAAACTTGTCTTAAGACACATTCATTCAAAATTGCTTTTGATGATTAACTACCGGTAACTCTGTTCACATTGATGTGTATTTCATATGTATTGTAATTTGTGTGTAGGTTTATTTGCACTTTTTTGTTCTGTTTAATATGTAATTGTTTATCAGTCTATTTGTTTGTTATAGCGCTTAGAGAATTTGGCGGTAAGCGCTTTATAAAATAATCTTTTTATTATTATTACAAGTCATCCTGTTTGATGTTTTCGATTAGATATAGCCAGCCTTACTTTATATTTATTCTTTTGTCATGTGTAAAATTTGCAATGTTTGTTTGTTACATATTTGTAAAACTGCAAAAGAAAAAGAAAATCAAACAGAAAATAAATCAAATCAAATCAAATCCTTGATTGGGTGAGGGGTTATCTTACCTTGGCTACTTTGTGCTGGTCCTCCAAAAGCCTGGTTGAAATCAGCAAACCCACCCTGCTGGGCTGCCGGTTGCCCAAACGCAGCCTGTGTAAACGGTGTCTGCTGTTGCCCAAAGCCTGCTTGTTGGGCTGGCTGACCAAACGGTGATTGCTGAGTTGCTTGACCAAAGGGAGCTTGACCAAAGCCTCCTGCTTGTGCTGCTGCAGAAACAAAAGTTTATACAATTTTAAAGGTAAAGACCAGTTTTGGAAACGCCCCCCTTTCAAAAAATGAAATGGAAGCTCTTATTACCAATCATGTGAAAGAATATGTTTTGACTAATACGTGATCATACAAATTTTGCTGAGAAACCGCCTACTAATTGATATGTTTGTAAATCATTATATGTATTTGGACCTGATAGATATAACGCCTGGTCGCGCACGTGTGGGGGTAGTCCCATATACATTTTTCTGTGTACAGTGCTCGTAACTTTATCAAGACTGGGCCAAATTTCTTATCATTTTGATGATTCCAGAACCTTGCAGTACACACCAATACTTATATGCTAGATGATCAACATTTTCTGATCGTTTATTTCACAGTGCAATCGCATGGCCATAACTGGTCTTTATCTTTAAAGCCCCACTGCACTACTTACATGTATACCTACTTGCGCCCTCTATATAGCAAACACTGCCTAAGCGATACACGTTGGTTACCCATGATCCCATTTGTCTTATGTTAATTGAGAGCTGATTTGATGAGATAACCACCTGTCAATGACCATGAAGGGAGGTCTAATCCCTTGTGGCCAAACTAGTGCAGATAGGCTTTAAAGATGTTTTATTAACACCAATATAATTGTCTCATATCAACTGATGCCTTTTATAACTTTAGGCAAACACAAAGGACACACCTTTCAATATATTTAAAATGGGTATCGATAAAACTATCAAGAACACTAGAGTGGTTTGATATTCTGACAATGGACAAAGTTAACTGTCTCAGGAATGTTTATTTGGTATAATCCAATTGTTCTATCCCAACAATAGGCCCAACATAAAGTGACACAAAGAATTTTACATTATTGAATCCTAAGTACATTTCTGCATTGATACTGCAAACAAATTCTGCTATATACATTTTGGAATTGCCGTTTCTTTTGTCCTTTCTTACTGGCAAATGTAATATATTTTCATTTGCTAATTTATTGTGTTTTGGTTTTAAAAAAAGAAGAAGTTTTCAAGAGCTTTCCAGAGCTAAATCACTCATAACATATGAATATTCATTTTCATTGATCATACCTGGTTGTGATGTGCTTGCGAAAGGATCTCCCCCTAGATCAGCCAGAAGATCAACTGACTTCTGTTTGTTGGCAGTTTGAGCTAGCGTAGGAGGTTTGCTAATGTTGTGTGTGGAAGTGGAGTGACCAGGTGGCTGTAAATCAAATCAAGAAAATTAATTAAAGGTGGTGTAGCATGGCAAATACTGGTTATTGAACGTATATGACTTCTATTGGACAACTGCAAGTTAACGAATGGTCTTGATTAACGGTCAGCACACGCTAGCGTGAAACAGACTGAAGTTCTCTTCACGCTTCGGTTTTGCGCATGTTGCAAGCACTTAAATATTGCAGTCCTGCGTAGTCGTATTGGCCCCGAGTCAGGCCACGGGAAAGACACATGTTCTCGTCATGCTACCCCCCCCTTTAATCTATGTTGCAAATGAGCGGGTGCAAAAGAGCCACCACGATTTAGAAATTGTAAATAAATTGCAACCGGGTGTCACAAAGAAGTGTGCTTCAATACAGAGTATCATGTTTTTACATGGAATTTAGCCAAGCCACTTTAATGCAATCAAGCACCAATAAATTTGTTCAAACTGGGTACCCATTTACCTCACCTGGGCCCGTTGTATTAAACTTACCAGGATTAAGACAAGTAAAAGTAGATTACTGTCTACATGTGTAGTAAAAGGATAATAGTTTGTACAACAGGGGCCCGTTTCTCGAAACCAACGGCAAGACAGTCATAAATTTATCCTCCAACTACGGAGATGTCTGCCCAATAAATGACATGTGATGGCGCTGCACATCGACTTAAAGGTTATAACAGAGATTTGACAGGGTTTGGAGGTGTCATAACTACTTAGTCATGATGTTGATGTTGTCCTTGACCTTGGCAAAGAGGGCTTCGTGAAACAAGTGGCGGACAAGTAGCTTACTAACGCTGAGTTAGTCAAGAAGTTAGACTTATGATGGTTTCGAGAAATGGACCCCTGGTTTCACAGGCCACAGACTTATCCAATGGATAGCACTGATTCATTATCAAAATTCAACCAAAATTTATGGAGGCATCTGTAATTTTCTTTGGGATTACAGAAATGACCCGTGTGCCTCAAAATAGCCCTAGCGTTTCCTCCTTTGGAACAAAGTTTTGGTTAAAGAATTTGAATTTGATAATTTTCAGGATACACTGCCCTATATTAGACGACATTGAATTTGTAATAGTACACTATTCATAACACCTCCAAGATATTACCTGTAAAACTTTTATCGGTGCTGCGTTGCTGCCTATTAACGACTTGAGCGGTTTGGGCTCCGGTGTACTGTGTGAACTGCTTGTGCTTTTCCTCTCCGCACTTTCCGACGCCTCTTTGGCTTTGGCAGCCGCGAGGACCGCGGCTTGGCTTGGCTCGACGTACCATCTCTTCTTCTCATACTTTTGTACCAGGTAGTCCCGCACCTTGCCGTCTTCTTTGGACTCTGGACCGGGCTGTGATTTGGAGTCGTACAAGCCCAGCCATATGTGCCTACTAGCCTGAGGAGGGGTAAGGAGGTGCAAGAACACATGGAATAGGTGAAAAGAAGAGCATCATTTCGATGAGCATACTGTAAAATCACTTATAAGCAGGTTTCTAACCAGTGAATAACACCCTTGGTGCTAAATGCTAATGCCACGCATGGGTAGATTAACAAATAAATAACTTTCTTATTTTTAATCCCATTTGAATTTTTTGTTGTTGACATGGTCCCCCCATTTTTCTGCTTCTATCAAAACCAAGGTAATATCAGGGTGGACTTCCCCTTTAATGTTTGTCAGTACTCATTCTGTTTTACTTTTAATCAGATATTGCTAAAACTTTCACTAATTTGTTTTTATCGTTTCGTTTTTATCAATACCAGCTGATTAGTTAGGTTGACTTCCCCTTTACAGAACATCAAAGCCTTATTCAAGAAACTAAGATTGACAAATTCTGACTTTCCTCTCTCCTTCCCTCCGCCTCCCCCCCCCCCAAACTTCACCACCTGTCTACTTGACTATCACAAAATAGTCCTACAGTTTTTACATTGAGTGACTCAATATAACTACATGTTTATATTAGAATACATAAGCTTTAAAAAGAACTTGAGAAAGGAGATTTACACAGATGGAAAAGAAGCAACAGGAGGCATATATAATTTTTTTTCAAAGAAAAAAAGAGAGAACCAAAGTGACAAGAGTAACATTGCATGAAATTGAAGCAAAACAAACAAGGTAGTTAACGGCTTACTTTGAATCATCACGTCATTGTGTTCGATCGGGTGGTCCAAATTACCTGACACTTTGTGAAACTGTTTGGCAAATCTATGAAAGGACGTGTCCTTAAGGTGCATCTTCCGTTTTCGTTTCACAAAAATTCAGGTAACGCAACCACACAAATGCCATGACCTGATGATTCAAATCAAGTTGTCATTAACAGTTTTTCCTACAATATTGGTTTGTGAAACTGTAAATTTACCTCATTGCCACTCTTTTCTAAGGAAGTCATTTCTGCTGCTGTATAACTGGCCATTGAGATGGATTTGACCCTGTGTGGAGGATTGATGCCTCTTCTGTAGAGATACAAATAAAAAGATAAAACAACATCATCAATCTATGCCAACGGAAAGGGATTACTACAAACCACAACACTACAGGGGAGTGTCTCACAAAAACTAAGAACGACTAAAAGATAAAGTTGAGTTCTGGTCATGCGATCGCATTGTGAAATTGTGGAAATGATCAGAAAAGGTTGATCATCCAGCATATATTGGTGTATACTGCAAGGTTCTGGAATCATCAAAATTATAACAATTTGGCCCAGTCTTGGTAAAGTTACAAGCACTGTACACAGAAAGATGTATATGGGACTACACGAACATGTGGCATAAAAATCCATCCCGATATTTATGCTGTCACATGCCATATTTAAAATATCAAGGCATTTGAAGAGCCATGCTTTCCAGGAAACATTTTTAATCTGATGTTCTTCAACACATGAAAAATAACAATGATAACGCTCACAAGCTATTTTCCCCCTCTTCCCAGAACTCAACCTTTTCTTTAAATTGGACTTGGAACTATGGCAGGCTGTTCATGCCACTATTTCCTCTTAATCATTCCTGGAATTGGATTCTCAAGGGACGTACAAATGTTGGTCACAAATCGACAGAATTTAGATTTGTTGATAGTTCATTAAATAAAGAAAACACATCTAAAGATCATAATTTGTAATGTTTTTTCCTCTAATTTTACATTTGGTTCAAGACTTTTTTAATGGCATGAATCGCATATAGTATACATGTAAGTCCAAGTCTTAAATATAACTTAAGTTAAAAATGTAAATAACTCTTTTTCTTTAACAATGAACTATCAAACATGTAAATTCTGTAGATTTGTGACGTCCCTTGAGAAGACCAATGGTGAGAGCAACCAGTGGCATGAATGGCCTGCCATCATAGTTCAAAGTCCAACTTACAGATGTAAGTCGATCTTAGTCTTTGTGAAACACCCCCTTTGAAAGAGTTGTTCTAGTTGATACTCAAGAATTGAAGTAAAGTTTTCTGTATCATGGTACATGAAGCACACCTACACCTACATGTACATGTATTCCTTTCTATGTTGGCGAATTTTAAAAGTAATCTCGAGTTCTGGTAATGACTGAAAATAGTTTTTCAGTGAAAAAAAACTGTCACTGAGCCCAAATCTGTAAAGTTATATCTGCTTAATCATTTTCATAGGAACATGGACTGTACGATAGATGGAATGCTGGATAGTGAGGAATTGGAAAAAAAGATGAAACTGAGGTAGTCCTTCAACACATGTGCCTATCATGTTGCCTCAGTAATAATAATTTGTAAATGTGAGTAATTCTTTTCAGTGACTTTGGTTTCCCGCCAAGTGTTTGTTTGTTTATTTCATATTTTGCTGAGTCTGAATGACTCATCTGCTGTATAACAATTCAGAATTACCATTTTTTTTCAGCGAATGTATGGGATTCCATTATCAGGACTCAATATAAGCTTCATGATTTGTACACAAATTAACATCCGCCAAGACAATCACAGGCATATGTAGTCACTGACTACAATGGAAATCACAAAAAATCTCCAAAGTCATCCTAAAATCTTCATTCTGCTGCCAAAAATGCAATATAGGTGCCAAAAATTAGGCAAAAATGGGCTTAAAGTTGTAAAATACAAGGTTTTGTGCCCTTTTTTGTTTGTTTGTCTGATCACAAGCCATTATACTGATGCTGTGATGCAAGTACTGAAAGAGTGTGGCACTGACAAAAATCAAATGACATGTACACTGTAATGTGCCAGCTTGCCATGCAACCTGCCAATTTTTTTTTTTTAAAGGTTTGCCTGATTACATACAGGCCTTCCGGCCAGATCTCTTAGTGTAGCGATGTTGCTTGTTTAGTTTTCTGGGGCTCGTGCGCAAGCCGACTACAACAAGTACAAGGAGAAAATCAAAGTTGATTTGTTTATTTTTCAATTTAAAATTAAAGCTCTGAAATGCTAAGGCATACGAATCATGGCTCCCTTACTCTACATATGTATGATGTACATGTATCTCACTTTAAAAACAGAAAAGAAATACATCTGCCAAGAAGGGGGGGGGGGGGGAGAAGAGTGAAAATTTCCTGTGTACAGTTTGAACAGGGAAAAAATGGTGCATTGTTTAATGACCGCAAATCGGTGTCTGTCTGTATCTGACTATTCTGAGCCGAGTCAGTGACTGAGAAAAAGACACACAGAGCAGAGGGATGGAAATCATTGGGCTTGTCTAGGGGAAGAGGGAGAGATCAGAGTAGAGCAGTACTTGAGTAGAAAGAGATTGACACTATTTACAGACACAGTCATTATCATTATCATAATGATTAAACAACGGATAACAATTAATTAACATCATTCAACAAGTTCAAAATCGAATTTACCAAAGCAAAGGGTAACAAAAATTGAATCATTACAATTAACTGCATATCATAGATCTACAATTAACTGCATCTACATTTCTAGCATCAAATGTTTCAGTCCATCATACTGAAAGAGACGGATATAATCCGAGATCAAACAACAGAGACACTAGTTGAATGCCCGGCTTGAATTGATCGTAAGTAAGGTACACGCCCCATGTAAGGCACTGTACCTCACATAACCGCCAGCAGCAGCCCGTGCATAATGAACACGTAACCGTAAGTCATGCCCGACCGCTGCAATACCCGCCCAAATAAAATGCCGGTATGACAAGTTTGATCATAATACTTACAAAATTCCGCTACATGCTGTACAAACAAATGTCCCTATTGTCATGTCAACATATGTAGGTCCCCTCTGATTACACTCGAAACATGTTTTGTTGTGTTCCCTGCTAACCATCTCCCGTAATTGCTTGAGATGCTTGTCATCTTGCTTCCTTTTCGACGCCATTTTGAATGAATCGCAACAATGAAATCGATAATCCCACCAATTTTGTTATCGTGTGTAAATCTGAACGTCCAACATGTGGCATTTATTGTTATTCTTTCTCAAAAATAGCACAATTAGTGGCTCTGTTACACGTATTGTACTTTTTAGTAATCCATTGAATAATTAAAAGTTGATAAACACACCACGAATTGTTAAAATTCAGTTTGGGAAAATATATTCAGACCCAATCTGGTATTGTCCTAAAACGATATCGTCTTGTTATCATTGTAAAAGGCTATGAATAATGGCTTGCGAATTCACGAGGCGTACGCCCCCTTAATTTATTAGTCATTCCAAGGTCGTGTTTCAACGAAAATTTGAACAAATTTCATACCCTTTGATGCGTGCGGGGCACTTAGTTAAAGACTAACAGGAATATGTATGTAAAAACAATCAGCATGTATTTCATAATCAAAATAGACAGTTATGGATCAGTACTTGTACAGAGATATAAATATATTATAGCACACAAAGTCATGGCCCATTTATAATATCAAAGCAGAGCATACCACATAGACATACAAAAAATCAATGCAGATATAATACATAGTTTAATGAGGTACTATATTATATGGTGGCCCTGAAGGGACATCGCGAATAGACTAAATCGTGAAAAATATGCGATAAAATTCACGATATCGTCAATTATTTTATCGCATATTTTTCACGAAGAAATTCACGAAATTGACGATATCGTGAACTTTATCGTGAACTTTTCACGATGAAATTGACGATATCGTGAATTTTATCGTGAAAAGTTCACGATATAAAGTTCACGATATAAAGTTCACGATATCGTCAATTTTATCGTGTACTCTATCGTGTACTCTATCGTGTACTCTCCTGACGGGCGCTTCGTAAACAGAACCAGCCCTAGCTGGGGGAGACAGAGAGAAGGAAAAAAGGGAAAGGGAAAGAGAAGATAAAAGGAAAGAAAGAAGAGGAAGAAGAGGAAAAGAGGAAAACGGGGGAAGGGCGAAGGACTCTTGTCCCCCTCCCCCCCCCCCGCCAAAAATAAATCAGAGAGAGAGAGAGAGAAGGGAAAGGGAAAGGAAAAGAGAAGATAAAAGGAAAGAAAGAAGAGGAAGAAGAAATGAAAAGAGGGAAACGGGTGCAAAGGGCTTTTGCCTCGTCCCCCCGCCCCCCGCCAAAAAATAAATAAGAGAGAGAGAGAGAGAAGGAAAGGGAAAGAGAAGAAAGAAAGAGAAAAACGAAAAAGAGGGAGAATAGGAAAGAAAGGAAAAGAAAGAAAAGAAAGGAGGCAAGAGCCCTTCGCTCCTGTTTCCATCTTTTCTAATTCTTTTTCCTCTTCTTTCTTTCCTTTTACATTTTCTTTCCCTCTCCCTTCTCTTTCCCTTTATGGCGGGAGGGGGGAGGGGGAGGTAAGAGCCTTTCGCCCTTCCCCCGTTTCCCTCTTTCCGTCTTCTTCTTCTTTCTTTCCTTTTATATTTTCTTTCCCTTTCCCTTTCCCTTCTCTCTATCTCTCTCTCTCTCTCCTATTTATTTGTTGGCGCGGGAGGGGGGGGAGGAGGAGGCAAGAGCCCCTCTTTTCTTCTTATTCTTCTTCCTTTCCTTTTTTATTCTCTTTCCCTTTTCCTTCTCTCTCTCTCTCTCTCTTATTTATTTTTTGGGCGGGAGGGGGGGGGGAGGAGGCAAGAGCCCCTCTTTTCTTCTTATTCTTCTTCCTTTCCTTTTTTATTCTCTTTCCCTTTTCCTTCTCTCTCTCTCTCTCTTATTTATTTTTTGGGCGGGGGGATGCAAGAGCCCTTCACCCCCGTTTCCCTCTTTTCTTCTTCTTCTTCCTCTTCTTTCTTTCCTTTTATCTTCTCTTTCCCTTTCCCTTTCCCTTCTCTCTATCTCTCTCTCTCTCTCCTATTTATTTGTTGGCGCGGGAGGGGGGGGGAGGAGGCAAGAGCCCCTCTTTTCTTCTTATTCTTCTTCCTTTCCTTTTTTATTCTCTTTCCCTTTTCCTTCTCTCTCTCTCTCTCTCTTATTTATTTTTTGGGCGGGGGGATGCAAGAGCCCTTCGCCCCCGTTTCCCTCTTTTCTTCTTCTTCTTCCTCTTCTTTCTTTCCTTTTATCTTCTCTTTCCCTTTCCCTTTCCCTTCTCTCTCTATCTCTTATTTATTTTTTTGGCGGGGGTGGGGAGGGAGGAGGCAAGAGCCCTTCGCCCTTCCCCCGTTTTCCTCTTTCCTTCTTATTCCTCTTCTTTCTTTCCTTTTATATTTTCTTTCCCTTTCCCTTCTCTCTCTTATTTATTTTTGGCGGGGGGGGGGGGAGGAGGCAAGAGCCCTTCGCCCTTCCCCTGTTTCCCTCTTATTCCTCTTCTTTCTTTCCCTTTCCCTTCTCTCTCTCTCTCTCTCTCTCTCTCTCTTATTTATTTTTTGGTGGGGGGGGGGGGGAGGTAAGAGCCTTTCGCCCTTCCCCCGTTTCCCTCTTTCCTTCTTCCTCTTCTTTCTTTCCTTTTATATTTTCTTTCCCTTTCCCTTTCCCTTCTCTCTCTCCTTATTTATTTTTTGGCGGGGGGGGGGGGGGAGTGAGGAGGAGGCAAGAGCCCTTCGCCCCCCCCCCGTTTCCCTCTTTTCTTCTTCTTATTCTTTCTTTCCTTTTATCTTCTCTTTCCCTTTCCCTTTTTTCCTTCTCTCTGTCTCCCCCAGCTAGGGCTGGTTTTGTTTACGAAGCGCCCGTAAGGAGAGTACACGATAGAGTACACGATAGAGTACACGATAAAATTGACGATATCGTGAACTTTATATCGTGAACTTTATATCGTGAACTTTTCACGATAAAATTCACGATATCGTCAATTTCATCGTGAAAAGTTCACGATAAAGTTCACGATATCGTCAATTTCGTGAATTTCTTCGTGAAAAATATGCGATAAAATTGACGATATCGTGAATTTTATCGCATATTTTTCACGATTTAGTCTATTCGCGATGTCCCTTCAGGGCCACCATAATATTATTATATATGAGAAAATTAGCATTTCAGATATATAGGCCTAATCAAATTAATATAAGTGTTGTTTTTATCATTATGAGAATGATGTAGAAAGTGGAGTATTGATGACCGACTCGATCTAGTCTAGTAGACTAGAGTCGTTGAGAGAGAGAGAGAGAGAGGGAGGGAGAGAGAGAGGGAGGGAGGGAGGGAGAGAGAGAGAGGAGAGAGAGAGAGAGAGAGAGAGAGAGATGGAGAGAGAGAGAGAGAGAGAGATGTGACATATTTCCCCCAAATAATACAGTTATACACTGTCCTTCAAGCTTCAAGCACACCCACTCACCCCTGATCTTTTGTATAATGTTGAGTTCATAATATCCCATGTGCTTCCACTCTGCGTCTTATATGTTGATAACCGTTCACTGCAGTAGTCTTTAATAGTCTCCTTAGACAAGGCACTTGTTTTTTTTTTAATTCTTTTAATTTGTATTCTTGTGTTAATTTGTTATAACATTATTTGTTGAGGGGTCCACACACTCTACAAGCCTTGCTTTTTAGTGGATCATTCCATTTTCACTTAGCATAGATATATAGCAGCATTTTTCTTTTTCTTCTTGATTTAGACTGCATGTATGATACGATTATTTTGTAATTTTTTGTAACTTGATTAAAAATAATATAAATAATATAAATAATATTTTTTGTTATGCAAAGAAAAATAACAAGTACACTTGTATAACTACATTTTATATACTTCCACTCTGCGTCTTATATTATGTTGATAACCGTTCACTGCAATAGTCTCTAATAGTCTCCTTAGACACAGCACTTGTTTTTTTTTAAATTCTTTTAATTTGTATTCTTGTGTTAATTTTTTATAACATTATTTGTTGAGGGGTCCACACACTCTACAAGCCTTGCTTTTTAGTGGATCATTCCATTTTCACATAGCATAGATATATAGCAGCATTTTTCTTTTTCTTCTTGATTTAGACTGTATGATACGATTATTTTGTAATTTTTTGTAACTTGATTAAAAATAATATAAATAATATTTTTTGTTATGCAAAGAAAAATAACAAGTACACTTGTATAACTACATTTGTATACTTTGTAAAATGTTGTTTGTTATTCATTTATTGTGTATACCGGTAAATATTATTTTCTTTTTGAAAATGGAAATAAAAATGTTAGCACTAGTTGTTTTCTTTTGCCTTCGAACATTTGGAAATCGCAACTCCCCCCCCCTGAGTACCAGGGGAGGGGGCTTGTTTTTTTCAGGGGAGGGGGCGCCCCCGCCCTGGATCCGCCACTGCCCTGGCTGCACATACTATAGATGTAGCACGATAGGTAAAACATAAGCTTTGAATAAAAATATAGAGCGCCGTCTGGTGGCTGGAGCTGGCCATTTAGTTCATCATCCATGATCCACTGCAGCATGGCTGGAGATGAGTGAGCAGTCCGGAAAAGTTCTCTTTTACGAAAGAATAATTATGTAGATGTTAATATATTACACTTAGTCAAATAGTGTAAAGCATGTCCTGAACTGATATCCTACTTCCAATCTATTTGACAAATAAAAAGAATTTTAACTCCAGCTCATTATTTTGCAGCTGCTAAGGTAACCCCCAGCATGCATGTTCACCTTTCATCTTATTTTTTGTATGCATACCCCACTTTGACAGCGTGAGACGGCATCTCAATCCTCCAGTATTTAACATATAAATCTGTGATTTTTAATCTGTAAAGAGATAGCATGTGCAATTCCACACATTGCAAATTTTACCTTTAAACCCAATTGTAATCCTAACCTTACCCCAGGGGCCCGTTTCATAAAACTTTTTTAAATCTATAACAAATGCTAAATTTCTATGACAAATCTGCTCTCAGCCAATCACATGCCATGATTTCAGTAGCTTATAACAGTAGCTTGTAACTTATTATTTATATCAAGTTTTATGAAACAGGGCCTATTATAGCAAACTTTAATCATTATCAAAAAATGTCTCTGTTGACTGATCACGTTCTGATGCCCCTATGATATAATGAAATAAATTAAGTCTGGTCGTGTACCCTATCTCCTTGATGGGCCTCTAGTAAAAGGCCCATAGCATTAATTTTAACAGCTATTGCTAATATTGTCATTATCATTATGATAATGAGACGAAATATTTCATTTAGTTCCCGTTTAAGTGATAGGCATTATAGCCGTAGTGGATAAACAACATTTTATAACAGAGAGAGAGAGAGAGAGAGAGCGAGAGAGAGAAAGAAATAGAGAGATAGAGAGAGGGAGAGAAAGATAGAGAGAGAGAGAGAGAAAGAAATAGAGAGATAGAGGGAGGGAGAGAAAGATAGAGAGAGAGAGAGAGAGAGAGAGAGAGATGGAGATGGGAAGAAGGAAGGAAGGAAACATGCGTCTTTTAAACGCGTGTTATCATTATAAGAATTCAACAACTTTTGCACCCCCCCCCCCCCAAAAAAAAGGACTCTATGGAGAAGGCAATTAAATTTCATGCTCTTTTACGCTACATTCCCACAGTAATTGTAGGGTTTGAGACTAATTTCTCTGGAAGTCGTGCGGAAATTTTACAATTTTAAGTATAAAATATTAATCAATCTAAAATCTCAAACCACATCAGACTAAAATTAATACTCAAGAAATCACAAAAACTTATTTATATGAGGAAGGCGGTTCGCCTGTTGACATTAAATACAAAAGCTTTATACGCAGTCACATGTAGCGGTTCTATAAGGACTTTATTATCATTATTATTATTATTAGTAGTAGTAGTAGTAGTAGTATCAGGTTTGTTGTTATCATTATTATATTATATATATATATATATATATTTCTTCTTTTTGGGGGGGGGGAGCTTTGAGTTTCTCGCATTCATTTTCTACATCTGCCTCGATGTAATTGTTTCATTAGAACCGCTCCTAGCGATCAATCATGATGCACCGAGCGGAAGTGGGCTGTCGATCATCGCTCAATAATCCACGTATAATGAGTAGTATAACATGTACACACAATTTCCAATCACTGCATTTATCTTTTTATTAATTGACGCGCACGGGCCGCACTTGATTTGCGCACGCCTACTAAACATTCACTATACATCTTACGGCGTGGCGCCGCGGAAGAGACGCCACTTGTCACAATAAAACGCCACACTAATTCTCCGAGCTCCAATTTGCAAATTCATTTCTACTAAACTTTCTTGTGATGCGAGCATCTACGAGCTGAATGATTTATGTGTTTGATACTGTCTGGTTGAATGTATAAGAACGTTACAATGGAGCCGTGATATAATCTTAAGTGCAGCAATTAGTTTCATCGTTTGAAAGGAATTGTAGCCGTTCGTTTTGCTTTTACAAGTAAGTTTCCTTTTTTATTAATTTCATTCTTTGAAACAAAGTTTTTTTTAGTTATTTCCCAGCGGAGCCTGTTTGTTTTTGTTTGTGTTCCGATGAGTCTCCCAAAACAAGACAGAGCAAATGAACTTATTGACTCTGAATTTAATTCATGTAAACAAGTTGAAATCAATAATGTAGTGTTTTTGTGTAGTCGTGGTTGTATTACCTGACTGCTAAGAAAACATGAATGCTGCCTTGTTAGTAAACAACCAGAGGACCGACGGCTTTAGGTCCTCTGTGAGAGACCTGGTAATGAGGATTAATGCCTTACCAAAGGGCACTAGCGCATCGCCTTGGTCTCGAACCCGGGTCGCCGCATTACGAGACCACTACTCTACCAACTGAGCTATTGCGCCTCCAGGCTAGCTATAGCCGATTAAGTTTCGGCGGTAAAAGGAATTAATTTACTTTGTTCACTAAAGTAATGTAGGCGATTGTTGTAAGGTTGAAATATTGACATCACCTGCTATTTATGAACACAATGCATTTTTTTGGAGTAAAATACTAGCAATACTTTTTCATGATGAGAAACTCAATTGTGGGTGAAATTTGTGGGCGAAACATTTTGACTCCCAAAACCACTTTCTTTTTCATTACTTACATAATATGAGCACTATGTAAAATTGGATGGCGTAAATTTCGCTTCGCATATGACCACGTTCATTATATTAATATTTGTGAAAGGTTATCATTCATGCAGAACGTGGAGCTAACGTAATAATGAACAATTTTATTGATTGTATGGTCAGTACCCATGCAATTCATTTTGTCCATCGCTCATTGTATTCACTGACTCGCTACCCTGAATACAGGTTTATAGCATGGTATACTGCATTTCAATGTTTATCAGATTATGTGAATAGATCGTTGGTTCTATTTCAATATTTTCACCTAGCAAGCATTTTTTATTGCCTGATGTCCGTTGTTGAAAATATCCACAATAACAGTTACTATTATCATAATTTGTGTCCAAATAAATAGCAGTATATTCAGCTTGTTTAGAAAGATGGAATTCCTGAAATTTTGTTGGTAAATATAAGACGTTAATATAATTGTTATATTCAATTTCTCCTTTGCTTTTACCTTTGGCACATGCCTTGTTCTGATTCGTACGATAATCTTACAGTTAAGTATCAATTTTGAAAATGCTAATGGTCAATGGTTATTTTATTGTAATGATCATGTATTACAATCCAAAACTTTTATTTTTGTAAGCGCTGAAAATATTTCATTTCTACAGCAGTATGCAAATGTAAATCTCTTTCTTATTGGTATTCCGTTCTTATACTGTAGTATTTGGTAATCAATAATAGCAAAATGCATACTAAAAAGCACCCCTCTATGTCTGAAGGGTATAACAAGGGGAAGAAAACTGAACAAAAAATACTTGTTTGATTTAGCTCGTAACTCTCATTGTGCGAGCACACGTCAATGCTTTCTTTTCACAGGAGAGCATGTTTGATTTAGAACCGTGTACAGTGGTAAAGGTTTTTTCTTTCTTCAAGTATCCTTATAAAAAGCGTCGTATCGGCTTACAAGAAAATTCGTTTTAAAAATAGGTTGCAGAAGTGGCGTAAATGCACCAAAACGGTTGTTCAATATTCACGAAGCACCTACTGGATGCAAGATTTGCATTGCTTCCCACTCTATCTCTCTTCTTGAATGAGCTGTGGGCGAACTGTCGTCAAAATCTGTTTCTTGATTAAAAACCATAAAAACGAAATGATTTTCTTTTTGTCCCGTGCCTGTCACCAATCCGTCACTCTATTTTAACTCACACTCTCACCCAAAGAACCCCCTTTCTCTTTTTATATTTATCCATCTCATTCTTTCAGTTTCGTCCCCTCTCTTTTCTCTAAAAGTTTTTTCCATTCTTTCTCTCTCCATCTGTCTCTCTCTCTCTCTTCTCTAATAAATTTCTTTACATTCTTTCCCCTCTCCTTCTCTCTCTCTCCCCACTCTCCCTCTTTCTCTCCCTCTTTCTCTCTCTGTCTCCCTTCTCGCTCGCTCTCTTCGTACACATTCTGTCTGTATATCCCTTTTCCTCCCTATCCCTCCGCTCACTCTTTCTTTTTCTCTTCATCGTCCTTTCCTCCTCTTATCATTCTTCTCCTCGACCCTCTCCCTCCCCACTCTAGCTATTTCTTCCCCTTCTCAATCATCCTAACCATTCAAATTAAAATTTCAGATGACCTTGCTTGCTTTGCTTAGGACCCACGCCATCCCATCTTCAACAATTACTGTGGCGAATCAGTTGCGAAGACATTCAACATGATCCATCAATAATGAACCTGCCCCGTCGATGAATAAATATGACATTTCGACAAAACCTCTCCTTTAAGTAATTCATTTGCCACAATTGCAATAAATGTTGCCTTTTAAGAAATGAAAATGTCCAATCGAGGTAACATTCCGTTTGCTTTTGACGGAGCGGGGGGAAATTCCCTCGGGGTCATTGGATTTAATATCGAAGCCCCTCATAAATTCCCTTCATTATTGCCACCGTGAAGAAGAAGTATAGGAAACGTAAACAGAAAAAGCCTTAAGGCTAAGAATTATATTCATACTTTAATTGAAATATGAATGAGAAGAGCGCGATCTATATCAAGGGAATTCGTAGATTGCTCGAGCACACAAAAGGTGATGTTTAGGATTAATTCTGTTTAATATCACCAACGAGAACTGTTGGTTTTTTGATAACCAGAAGACCTCAACTCATTTTGGACTTCACTCAACTGTTTCAATTTTCATTTGCAAAATTTGATTCATAAACATCTTTCAGGTATTTAAGAAAAATAGTAACTCTGTTCATTATCTATTTTTTAATTAGAGGTTAAGCTTTGAAATCTTTTCCCCATGATCCATTTCAAATGAGAGCTTTGTTCGGTTTTTTTTATTCTGAATGTGAAATTTTATTGCTCTAAGTTGTCATATCTCCGAATTGTAAATCCGAGGAAAAAATATATCCATTGAAGTTTGTTTCGACGAACAGTTTGTCTTGAATACTCAAATCCAGGAATTATGGTAGTTAGTCGTAAGTAAATTGTTTGTTTCACGTAGTGTTGATTTAATGCGTGCAGAATGACAATGAAAGCTGGTGATCAGTAATGTGAAAATCTTAAGAATTTGGTGTATAATTACCAGGGCTTTTAACGGCTAAACATAGCCCCTCTATCACGATGTATTTTTGTTTCGGTTAATGTCGTTTTTCTGAATGTTCATAAATTTCGAAGTTTCATTAGTACAAAGATTCAGAATTCTGAAGGTTCATATTTCCGTAAATGACAAAGAACCTTATATTGGGAATTGCAAACCTTATGAATAACGAACTTTATTTCATTTTCGGAATTATGAACCCTACTTCATTCCCGGAATAACAAACCTTCCGATTGATAATTCCTTTTTCACTTTCGGAATTATGAACGTTCGGAATCTTCCGGAATAACGCAACAAATGTTCGGAAATTTGTACCCTTCATTTTTCGGAATTATGAATCTTCGGGAATTTTCCTGTATCTCCTGTATTTTCGTTGTCTGGCTATACATAACATGTATAAGTAGGTCACTCTAAGACAGAATATCATACGATCATGATCCCAAGTGAATCGATTCGTACGAGGGATAAATTGGATTGATAGCTATTGAATGAGTTGACCTGAAGCCGACTGGTTCCCTCTTTATAAGATTAAAAATGAAAAGTAAGAGAAACTTCATTAAAACGCAGGCCTTTTTTAAGTTAATCACATTGATTGAGTTATGCCCTTGAGATGCTGTGATGGACAAAATAGGGGATGGCCATGAGTATCTCGCTTGTCTTCTGCTTTGTGTATCTATAAAACCCCAATAATCTAAAAAGGTAAATCAAAATGTGCTTTATAAGGGGAAAGAGGTGCAGACTTTTCGTTCAATTATAATTTTCAAATGCCGGTATCCTTGATTACTACTTTTCTGCTCTATCTTTAAACAAAGCCCAATGAGTTTTAAATATGATAAGCACGAATCATACGTGTTGACCTACATGTAAACAAAACAAATTTGTTTTATTGTTATAAAAATATATGGAAAATTGCTATTTTCATGCTCAAACTTGAATCTTCTTTTATCTTTCTGAAATAAAGATATACAAAACTTTTCAAAGCTCTCGTTCCTGAAGATTTTTTTGAATAAGACCGAATTGTTTTGATTCGATTTATCTGACACCGGCAGGTGAAGTTATTCTTTAATGAGAAGAAGGAAATGCTAACATGTCGCCTGATCATTCAAATCTTTGATAGAATTTTTAGTTCTGATGGAGATGGAAAATACCATTAATTTACTTTGTGAGTTTTCTAATTTTCCCCTCAGTTTGGAAATATTTTGGAACATCAGTTCTTATAAAGCCTACTGTCAAATCAACTTGTCTCAGTTACGCCCAGGTCGTTCTTTCACAATATAATTGCATGATCATTTTTTGTTAATGTCCCACATAACAATCTTCTGCCCTTCTACATTATCGTTTAATTTCCTCATTATTTTTGTATATATCCCATCTTAATTAGTCCAGACAGCTGTAAACAGACCTCTTAAAATGTCACACAAATAATTTCCCTTTGCCACATTGTTTTCTATTATGGGATAGATAATAATATCAAAGGCTACAATATTATTGAACTGTTTCGGTGCGAGATTAATATTGATACCAGTGCTGTTTTGCGCAAAATTGCTCTTGTCACAAACGAGCAAACGTGCAGAGACGCGAAGAGAGCAACCGATGATTTGTCTAGCATGGATTGCATTAATAATAATAATAATAATATGGGTATTTATATAGCGCCGGTATCCGCCAGGCTCTGACGCTCATGGCGCTGTACATATTACAATTCTCGAACATATCACTTTCTTAACTAAAATACAGGTAAACTAAAACAACACAAAGTATTACGGTACGCCAAAATTATAATTGTCCTAATTAAATAGCATTGTCGCTAATGGAATGAACAACGTCCTACTTTGTTCTTAATAATTAGCTTGACTCTCATTTCAAAATCAAATCATAAGATATATGTATAAACATTAAATATCCTTTATGAACGCAACACTAACTAATTCAAAGCAAATGAACGGTAATTATAACATTCAGTCGTTTCGCTTTTATTCATCATATCCTTATTGCCATTAATTACAAATAATAATTCTAGATTTCCCCTCAGTGCATCCATTATTTACGCCCCATTATCATTACTCTAAAGAAAATGACTTTAAAGAAATAGCCGTCTTCTTGTAACCAAAGAAAAAAAAAACGCTTCATGAAAAAATATAGAAATATCCACCTCAAGAAGTAAAGCCCCATTCATTCATATCACAATACACGCGTTTGATAATAATCCGCATTAAGAAAGGAATTGAAGTTGAGCGGTACGCCGTGGCTATAAGATTTCATACTAGCCAATAAAGCCTTCTGACTTCCTTAATCAGATTACGGAATATACCAAGCCATAATCTTAATGAAATTCACTTCAGAGTTCGATCAATATAAAACGGTGTCTCATATCCATGTTTGATATGGTCTAAGAGCCAATGTTTCATCGTAGACTGCCTGCAAAAAAGACGTAAGGGCTCTGTATTGTCAATCTCATTAAGATCCTTCTTGCGGTCAGCTGACGATATCTGATTCAATTCATGTGACGGGTGTCCTTGTCTACTCATTTCAAAACATCATTTTGCGCGGTCCTAATTTTTTTCGATGAACACGTTGCAATTATAAGTGTTGCGTCGAGCTTCCCAGCATTTGACTTTCGAAATAAAGTTATTTTTAGATTGGTTACGAATCTTTTCAGGTGGCAATTTAGCGACAATAATAAGATGCTCTGGATTTGTGATATAACTGTTGCGGGGAAAGGAAGATTTAAAAACAACCCTAAAAATTAATACGATACACATCGAGTTTGGGGGAGAACAATTGCAATAGGTGAAAAATTAAGATATGAACTGGTAATCTTACTAATCGATGCACAGAATATTACACTGCAAAATTCGTTGTTTACACAACATTGGGTGGTTCACCCCTTACACGGGGTTGTGTTAAGTTGTGTAACAAAGATTACACAACTTTACACAACGAATTTGCAGGAATTTGTTGTGTAATTTGTTCCCGCCCCCCCCCCCACTCAGTGTTATTTAGGGTACGCATATGCGTGTTCCAACCGACCCCCCCCCCTTTTCAGCAAAAGTCCGGTGTGTAAAGTCAATACGGCTCGACCTTTTTCTTTTGTATACGAGCCTTTTTCAGCACCCCCCCCCCCTTTTCAGCAAAAGTCCGGTGTGTAAAGTCAATACGGGTCGACCTTTTTCTTTTGTTACGAAAAGGACATTTTGGCAACACGCATGGGGTCCGTCCGTTCTCGGAGTGGGGGGGGGGGGCCGGGAATTTGTTGTATAATTTTTTTCTACACAACTTAACACAACCCCTGTGTAAGGAGTGAACCACCCAATGTTGTGTAAAGTCGTTACACAACGTTACACAATGAATTTGCAGTGTAGGTAGTGGTAGAAGTCGTTTGAAGATCAGTGTTTTAGCTATGTATCAACATCGTTTTTCCGAAGGCACTTATTTCACAGGTTCATAATTCCGAAAATGAATTAGAACCCTGTATCATTTTCGGAATTAGGAACCTTCGGAGCAGTGAACCATATCATATATTTCAATGATGGAAATATGCTAACGAGAATTTTCTCCACCTATGGAAACCGGTGCGCCCCCATGAAGTCACTGCTCCTAGTAGAAACAAAGAATAAAGAGAAGGTTGAGTTCTGATGAAATGATGAAAAAGAAATTGTGAAATATTGGTTTATCCGTTGTGAAATTGGTCAAGACAAGTAAGCGTTTGTAGACACGCTGCTGCTATTTCCAGAAACAATTATTGATTTTATCGTTTGAACAGTTTGAATACAAGAACAACGTAGTGTAGCAAAAGAAAGATATATTTGCAAATTAAGTTGAGAACATAATAAATCAGGTAAATATCTTTCTCTAAGAAAAGTTTTGGCTACATGGAACATAGAAACATTGTCGTTTTTAGCACTTGAAGTAGGTGTTAAAACTTCAAAAGCATTTTTCTCGGTTCCCCCCCCCCTTTTTTTTTACCAGCGCCCACGCTACGCGACCTTTTACCGGGCAACCTCTTTTTGTTCATGGGACTTTTTGTTGCTTCATATTACAAAGTCATCAGATTTAAAAACTTTTCACAGTTTTTAATGGCGTTTACTTTGACAGTATAGTCATTGATTACTTGTTTCAATCAATGTTCTTTTTCATTAATTCCAGAGAGTTTGTTTTAAACCAATGCATGACCTTCTGCGTGTTGTCTTTATTATGCTTGTAAATGGCAGGTACATGTTTTTTTTCTTTTTCATCTTTAAATCCTTTATTTCATATTCATTATGTTCGTATGGGACCTTTGGGAGCTAGATAGAGATCATAAACGCAATTTGAGTTTGAATATTAGTTGGTCTTGGACGATGCATCATAAATATAATGCACATGGTCGCCCTTTCATGAATGTGAATGACTGAAGTAAAGCCGAGGCAATCGGCATCCGATTTTTGAATGCCTATTTCTTAAATATTATGCTCCTAGTGGAAATATGAAAGAATCATTCGAAAAAAGGGATAATGAATTCGAAAGAGGGAAAAATATTTAGAATGCCCATTTCTTAAATTTCATTCTCTTTTTTCTAAATTCAGGTGACCCATTTGCAGATTTATTCTGCACTAATAATACATTCGAACGAGAGAATATTGAATAACCATTCGTTAAATCGTATGCTCCTTATTTGAAATTACATGAATCATTAATTTTTGAAGAGCTTGTTGCATGAATAAAGAATTTGAACGAACGAAAATCAATTCGAATTAGAATTTACCGTGGCGATCACAGCTATCGTGAATTTGAATGCTCTCAACATTAAACCGATTAACCATATTTCCAAATCGAGCGGGAAAATCTATATCGAGAACTAAGATTGTTCATTGTAAGCTCCAAGGTTACTAAGCCTCTTTCCATACGCTCACGAAAACGGTAGACAACCTAATAAATGAATGCAGTATCTCTGACTGGGAAATGCGAGAAGTGGTAGCTACATCTTCACTTTATTTCCCCCAAAGTATATTAAGCCGATATTCTGTCCTTGTATCACTTTGAGCTTCGGCACTGAGCCATAAGGGCGTTAACTCAAATCATTTAACCTACTGCCTCCTGGAACCAGGTTGTCACTGTATTAAGCCTATGGGGATGAGAAAATTCAGTAGTCAACGTGTTAACTCAGGGTTGATGTCATTTTGGACAGCTTGAGATTTTTATCACCATACCTTTTCTTCAGGGCAGTCTCACTTGAATCTTAGTATGAATGTCATATTTATGACCATCACTCGTACTTTTTCTTCTTCTTCTCGATTCGATATGAGAGCTCTATTTATGTGCCTGAGGTTACTCTTGTGGAATATATAGACTGTTTTCCACCCTTTCTGGCGGTCGTTGAACCACTCAAAGAATACCATCTTGTTTTCTTCGTTCAGTCTCATTCAAATGATACCGTCTTTTTTCACTTCGTGCTTTCCTCAATTGCATAATTGGTCTGTATTAGTCATGTGTCGGGATGAAGATAATTATCGACACCTGATGTAATTGCGTCATTTGAAGCACAACATAATCAACAACAACATCACCAACAAAGGAATTTATGTTGTGGAAGCTATGTTCTTGCGGCATCTGTGTGGTCTTTATGAATAAAGACAAAATCTAAACTTTTCATAAATTTGCATGGATTAAAGAAATTTTAGATGTGTAATGGTATGATCAGGAAAATCAAGGGAAATATGAAAAGATCATTCATTAGCTTAAAAGTGCAAACGCCTAGGAACTAAAGTTCTATTCCCAAAAGGGAACAGAGATGCGTTAATAATCTACCCGCCCCGAAATGGAAAAACCCCACGGCGATGGCACGTTGAAGGTATAAAATCTCCATAACTGAACTGCTTACCAACTTTCAATATGTAAAGCTGTTCGCCCGACTTATGATCTATATATCTCGAGAGATAAACACTTCCTATACTGCTTTGAAGTAGAATTCACCTTTTCTTCTACATTTTGTACATTTCCTTCCACACTAAGTGTGCAGTACCTGACCATTTGGCTGCTTAGTGAAGTCAATTTTCAAGAAAGATTTTTTTTTAAATTAGTGTGCATGAAATGAGATATACAATATATGAAAAACAGAAATATTTGTATATATTTGATATATATTTATCTGAAGAAATTATAAAAGAATGGCGGGAAAAGGTTGTAGTGAGAATTCATTTGCCTATGTGCGCAGAAGCGGAAGAGTGGGATCATAGGTTAACAAGAGAAGCAGGGACGTTTGAGAAAGCTGTTCGAAAGAGACGGCGAGCGGACATTATGAAATAATCAAATCTTGAAAACTGACCAACTTGCAATTATAGGCCCATTTACACACCCCAAACACCATTATGAGAAAGAAGAAGAAAAAGGTACGAGTAACAAAAAAAAATTACAATTGCTACGATGCTAAGGTTGCAGTGTAAATGGTGCAGCTTCTGTAAATTTTTACGGCTGCCCGGTGATCTAGATCCCGCGAGAGATAAATCTCCGAGGCTTTGGAATACCAATTTACTGCTCAAGTTGCTTCTAAGTGACCTGGATATAGCACACCATATTACACGATTCAATCAAGCCATACAATAATTCAGCAAGCCAATTTACGCCTTGGTGCTGATGAAACAGTTCTAGTATCATAATTGAGAAGGCTAGCCAGAATCAAATGTAAAGCGAGAGGGAAAAAATGATGAAATTGGGCCATTGGGCCAACAAAACGTCATGCATTGTAAGTGGAGATATGGGTTTTATTATGAAGCATTGCTATGAAAAGTGATTCTAAGGTCGAGATGAGGAAAATAGTTCTTGCTTCCCAGCCTGTCCGACAGCTATTGTGATAGACAAAAATACCAGAATCGATAGAAGGATGTCTTGTGAAAATCTTGTGTGTGGTAAGTATAGTCGACCATGGATGTGATGACTGTCTGCACAATCAACAAGAGCGGAGGGCGATAGGAGATGAAGAATAAAGGCATTTTGTACAGAGGGCATATGCCCCTTCCTATCGAATGGCGAAAATTAGAGAGAGAGAGAGAGAGAGAGAGAGAGAGAGTAAGGGAGAGAGATAGAGTAAGTGTGTGTGTGTGTGTGAGAGAGAGAGATAGAGTAAGTGAGAGAGAGAGAAATAGATAAGTGAGAGAGATAGAGATAGAGTAAGTGAGAGAGAGAGATAGAGATAGAGTAAGTGAGAGAAATAGAGATAAGTGAGAGAGAAAGAGAGATAGAGTAAGTGAAAGAGGTAGAGTAAGTGAGAGAAATAGAGATAGAGTAAATGAGAGTGAGAGAGATAGAGTAAGTGAGAGAGACTGAGATAGAGTAAGTGATAGAGAGAGAGAGAGTGAGAGAGGGCAAAAGGGAGGGAAACAAGAATGGGGAGGAGAATGGAGATGGATATAATGTATGTAATGTACAGTTTTTATTTTTTTTAGTGCGCCGTGTATCCATGTTTAAGGAATGTCTTCCTGCTACTTTGCTAGGTACAAATTTACCCCACCTGCGAGGAGAGTAGCAAAAGAAGATTAATGTCTTGCCAGATGACATTAGTGCCGCGGCTGGGAATCGAACCGCGAACCATGTGATTCATAGTCCGGGGGCATATCCAATGTACCACGAAATCTCAAAGAAAGTGTTGAAATGAAAGGACATGTGCCCATCCCCAAATCGATGACCCTTTTCCCCCACGTGAACACAATCATGTTCTCAACACGTTTGTACAAAATCTTGAGGACTCTTAAAATGTTTGTAGAACATTAAATCATAGTACGTCCCAAAATTGTTTATGTTACGTGGGTGACTACCGGTCTAGCCACCTCGCAAGACAGATGCTCCCAGTGGATAGATGGACCCACGCAACGCCCTCGATCTTGTCTACGGTAGATATGAAGATATCAAGTGGACATTCGAGACAAGATATAAACTGATCCTTGATGGATTTTATTTGGATATGACTCTATAGAAAAGGGGCAAGACATAACTCTGATAGGAGAATGCAATAAATATCTTTCTAATAATAATAATAATCCTTTAAAGTCCACTCCAAATTTTATTAAACCGAAACGGAAATTCTTTTTGCCCAATTGATCGTGAGCCCGGCAGCCACTGAGCAGCGCCAGATCGACGTTGCTCTGTTCCTTATTGTTGAACGCCAAACAAGGTAGCAGCAACTCGCATCTTTTAACGTCTTTTGGTATGACGCGGCCGGGGTTCGAACCCACGACCTCCCGGTTGTGAGGCGGACGATCTACGGCCATCACTCCGGTACGTGACTCCGGTACGTGACAGTCATGTTTGATTGGATGGAAACATCAGTGTACTTTGAAGGACGAGCAGAGGGATTCGCCACTCCTGACGGATTTTTCCACAACAGAAATGAAGTGCATTCACTTTTTTATTTTCTAATAGGTCAGGGGATGACGGAATCAAGCAACGAACTTTGTATAATAAAATCAAACGACTTACTTTTCCTTCCTCATATAGGTTATATCAGGCGACCCCTTTCTTATGTTCTCTGGGTTGATAAGTTAATAAGGAAAATGCTTCGGAAACAAACTAGAATGTTTAATGAGCTAAAAAGTCGAAGGAAACATCACACTGGAAAAAATTTCCGACAATTAAAACGGGACATTAAAAGAATGTTGAAATCAAAATACAATTTTTTTTTTAAAGCAAATTTTGTGATGATTTGAAAAGGAGCTCGAGACGATTTTGGTCAAAGAAGAAACGTCATAACCCGATACAGTGCTTAAAGGTGAATAGTAATCCACAGTAATACTGTTATTGGAGACAAACTAATAGCAGATGCTTTGAATTAAAAATATGAGTCTGTTTGTCAACAGCACAAGTAGTGCATTTCCAACCATGTATATAAACAGATAATGTTTCTGTCATGAATAACACCCATTGTTGTGTAACAGATGTATGTAAACTAATTAAGAAAATTGATGTTATTAAGGCTCAAGGCCCAGACGGCCTAGCTCCACGTGTACTCAAAGAAGGAGCAGAGCAACTAGCACCCTCACTTGATTAGCTATTCGATATATGTCTTTTAACAGGAGAGTTGCCAATTGACTGGTGTAGAGCTAATGTACGCTCCCTTCTTACGAGATGTAACAAAGGAAGACCTTAGTTATTATCGCCCTACATCTCTACTTGTAAATTGTTCGAAGGGATAGTGTGTAAACACTTTGTTCAACACTTTAGTGCACACAATGTTTTTTTAAAGCCATGGTCTCGTTACGCCACTTAGAGGAAGGTAGTATATGTACATGTATATTAATAATCTTACTAGGCGTCATTTCTTAACGACTGCATAAAGGTTGCTACGTAAACGCGGACCTCTGAAGAAACAGCAATAAGAAGTTACAATTTAAACTTTCGTTATGAAAATAAATATAATTTCACTAAAATAAAAAAATTATGTGGCTGCGTTTGAAAATTAAAATCATGGGTGGCTGCGTAAACGCTGTTTTCTGTAGAAGCACCTAAAATTATAATAACAGTGGGTTTTTGTTTAGCGCTCATATCTGTTATACTTGAAATTATAATTGACACTCCTGGCGCTCCGCAATTATTACCCCGGCTCTAGCATAAGCTTCCATTACAGTGCTCTAGCATTTCAAGGAATTAATTCCTGTCCGAACAATGAGAAGTTGCAATTTAAAATGTTGGTATGAAAATTAAAATCATTTCACTAAAAGCAAAACACAAGAGGATGGCTGCGTTATGAAAATTAAAATCCTTTCACTAAAAAGCAAAATACAGAAGGGTGGCTGCATTATGAAAATTAAATTCATTTCACTAAAAGCAAAATATAAAATATACTTCGAGAACAATGCAAATCAATAGCTACTTACATCACCGAACACATTATCTCATATTTGTCACGGGCTTAAACAAAACCTAACAATGTTCTGAGTAATAAATCGACACAATCAAGAATTAGTGGCGAAACATTTCTTAAACTTTGCTTTGCGGTTGTTTAGCTGTAAATCTTTGAGTCGACTTTTTAGCAGAGGCTAAGAAATGACTGGACCTCACTGCTTTATCAATCTAACTTTATACTCAAATATCAAAATTATAGCAGAGAAGATTGTTCTGCAGGACAACAATGAAAAAGAGAGAGAAAAATATTTAATAAGATGAGTTCAAACGACGGCATGCTTTAGTTCAGAACTTGAAATCGGAATTAGAACTATAAATTCTCACAACATTAAGTTGCTTGTCTATAAGTATAAGGTAGATGTCAAGTCTTTAGATGATTACGCCTAAATTCACGTCAGAACAAGAATTAGATAGTTTCATCCTTTGGAATTGGCAGTTTTCCAATCCTTCACGACGTCTAGCTGTCATTAGAATATTTTTATATACAACTACAGCCCCAATTCTTGGGGACGCCATAGTTTATCGTAATAAAATCGAATGACGTCTTCAACAAAATACGATAAATCCAGTTTGTAAAAGATCCAACTTTGAGGGAAGATTTGAAGAGTTCTTTCTTTTCGCACTAAGTGACATTTTATTTGACTGTGATGTACGGGTTTCTGCATGGTAAATTTGTATTGGTAAAACATCATTATGGAGCTGCGCATTCAAGTACATTCAACATCCAATCGTTCGTAAAGTTTGCTAAAATATGGGAAACTATCGAAAGAACAAAAGCAAAATCTGAACATCCCGCTCATGCATAAGAGGGTTATCTAATTTAGTGAGCCTGTAATTGACATGTGAGCAGGTTTGAAATGTGATTTGAAGCATTTCTTTGCACAAAGAATTCCATCTACGGTTAAAAATGTAAACAAATAATGTCGATTTGGTATGGTACTTACACCGAACCAAGGCACAGATACATGTCCACCTTCCAGTTTCTATTCCTACGTTTCTGTACAAGTCATGTTTAAAGTTCTTTGTTACGTAATCACTCATGTTTTTCTGGCAGAACTTGAAGACATTGATGTTCGAAGTAATTTGGTTTGCATATCTAAGGATAAACTCGCTGAATCTATATTCACGTCTGTAGCCTCAAGAATGCATTGGTTGCTATTTTATGTGTTGAACATTTTTATAAAAACAACAATAATTACGAGTCTGCCGATGCGTAGAGATCATTTATTTATCGTAATCAAATGTAAAGGGCCCAAAAGGAACCCTGAGGAACCTTCATTTATTGACGACTTTTCTCCTTTCTCCCTTCAGAGGAGTTAAATGTGTTCATCTTACATGGTTAGTGAAATAACGGGTGTTACTTGAAAACCAGTCATGCAAACCTTTCGAATTCCGCATCGAAATAATGATTGCTTAAACAATTTTATGGTCTGTGGTATGCTCGCTTCAGAAATTAAGCAGGAGATGGGGAGAGAAAGAAAGGAGGGGGAAGAATTACGTGAACAGGGCAGAGAGGGTTAGAAAGTGGGAGAAAATGTGTGCGTGCGCGTGTTTGCGTGTGTGCGTGTGTTATTGTTTGTGTGGGAGAGAGAGAGAGAGAGAGATAATGAGAGAGAGAGAGAGAGAGAGAGGGGAGGAAGAGAGAGCGAGTGAGAGAGAGGGAGAGATAGATAGAAAGGGTGGGATGGTACACGTACATGAGGAAAAAATAATTACGTGGGTGATGAACAGTCAATAGTTTGGTTTGTTATGCTCTATTCAGAGCCATTCAGTTAATGGATGTCTTCTTCCTTGAGGTCTATCCGATGTTCTGTTTTCATGTTCACACCCTTCACTTCTTTCTTGAACCTTGAACCTTGAAGAATTACTCTCCCAAAAGCGTGAACGCTGTCCTGGAGAGGGCTGTGCTGTGTTGCGTGCTGTTGGTGATGTGCTGTTTGTGAAGTGATGGTGGTTGTTCTCCGTGCACTCAGGGAGGTGTTTTACCCTGGTGCACTATTCTAAATATTAATTCAGGGTGTCACTGATATTTTAATAGCCTTGGCGTCATGTTGTTTATCCATGTATTGTGGTCAAAGGCTTTCAAACTCTGATCGATACAAATTACAGATACATTAAATTCCGGGCTCAATTCTCCAGGAGTGCTAGGGATACATATTTAAAGTGATTTGGCACTGGTAGAAATCGGGTCAGAGATTAAATTAGTGTTCGGTCTATTATTACGAGAGAGGGAAAAGAATAAAGACTCGTTTTTTTTGTTGTCTAGCCATGCATTAATGACATGGCATTATTGAATGGGTCGAATAAATAGTAGAAACAAGTATGCTTGTTTTAAATATCTTGTGTTTGGAGGCAGCAGCTCCTTAACCATGTAAACTCTGTAATAAAGAATAGGATTAACGCTCTTCTGGCTCAAAATAGATGCTATAGATACCCGGCATATAGAGGCAAGCATTACACCTTGAATATGTTTTTCTCTTTTAGCATGAGGCATGACATTAAAGATAAACTCCAGTACTGGTAAAAAAAAAAAAAATTCTCACAGAATCAAACGAAACTTACACTGAATGTTCAAGATTACAAATAAATGACATGTGCCAAACAATTTTGGAAGAAAATGTATACTGGCTGAGTAATGAGCATAGAAAGACAAGGAAACCAAGGTAGTACCATCCCCGACAGCATGTGTGTTGTCCCATATGTAGCTTTCTATGTGAGTGTTTGTTACTTTACCAAGACTCGGTCAAATTTATTATGATTTTGATGATTCCAGAACCTTGCAGTGCACACCAATACTTACATGCTCCATGATCAACTGTTTCTGATCCTTTCACACCTTTTCTTTCACAATGCAATCGCATTACCAGTACTAAAGTTTATCTTTAAAAAGACAATGGTAAAAAAGAGAATGGTAAATTAATTTAGTGGCATCAATTAAACGACATAAATACATGTTAATTTAATATGTCATGATCAATGCCATCTTAATTTCGTCATTTATTATTACATTGCAAGTGAATGGACTAATGACAAAATGGGGTCGAGTGTCATTACTCGACATGAAACACGGTCGCCATTACATCCCGGTCGCACCCACGAAGCCGACACCAGTCTAACAAGAGACACTACACTGCCCCTGAATGGTGAGGATGCAGTCGATTGTCGGTCAATGTTGCGGTGTAAGTGAAGGATTATGACGTGTCGGACTTCTCAGAGAAAGTTAGAGAGAGAGAGAGACAGAGAGACAGAGAAAGATGGATAGAGAGAGAGAGAGAGAGAGAGAGAGAGAGAAAGAGAGAGAGAGAGAGAGAGAGAGAGAGAGAGAGAGACGGACAGACAGAGAGAGAGAGAGAGAGAGAGAGAGAGAGGGGGGGGGAGTTTGGTTTATGTTGGATGGGAGTCAAATCAAAATGAGATCAGGATGATGGAAATATTACAACCGACAGAGAGACAGAGAGATACAGAGAGAGAGAGAGAGAGATATAGAGAGAGAGGGGAGTTTCGTTTATGATGGATGGGAGTAAAATCAAACGAGATCTGGATGATGGAAACATCACAGAGTGAGAGAGAGAGAGAGAAAGAGAGAGAGGGGAAGAGAAATAGATAGTGAGAGAACAGAGCTAGGGGAAGAGAAAAAGAGAGAGAGAAAGCAAGTTTTCAAACCACTCGACTGCGAGAGAGGTGTATCAAGCAACTGAGGCGCAGAATGCGATTAGTGTTGTTTTGAAGGTTTTCTAATATATTTTTATTCATAAAAGAAAATGATTTAAGGCAAAGTAATCAGAATTTGTAGTTGTATTATGAAAACTCCATCGTTCGTGTAATGCGAACGTTTCATACTTCCTTACATTATAAAGTTTTAAAAAATGATTACATTTTCCCCATGAATACTCTACAAAGTAGATTACTCGAGAATCTGAAATGTGAGAATTAGCATACTTTCGATGTGAGGTGGGTAGTCAAAAGTAATTGCAATACGTGCCCGAGTGAATATACCTCAATACTGCTCATAATGAAAAGTAGGATAACTTAATTAAATTTGCAAAGAACGGTCTCCATTCCACGATAACAATAACGGATAAGCCTGACCCGAAGCCAGGGAAGCTAGGAAACTTATGACACTCGCCATTACTCTACCATTAAAAATGCCTATCTCAATGGTTATAGTTGCTTCTATTTCATCGGCATGGAATTTTATCTCTGAACTATCTAGGACAATTAATAAGGGTGTCATATGACCCAGTTATATGGACATGTGATTTCTTTGGAGCTTGTACATTATTTTGTCCAATTGAGAGATTGGTCGGGTATTCGCCACCATACAAATATTGAATAACTCTGTGGCAGGACGCTGACGTTTGACAGATATTTCAGATCTGAGCTAGTTAACCTAATTCGAAGTGGGTTCGTATATCTAGTGTGCGTTTAAATGAGATTAGATTCTCACTATCAGTTGTGGTCAGTTGTATCAGTTCGGGAAATACAAGCTCTATTGATCAACATGACGTAAATATTATACAGATATTGACTGGTAGGGTGTGTACATAATTTTTCGGACCGCCGAAGGGAGTTATATTTTCCCAAGGGGTTATATTTTCATAAATCGCGCAGCGCTGAGGGAGAAACATGATCAGAAGGGTTAATTTAAAGAAATATATCGCGAATTAAAACGTTTCGTCCGTCTTTCTAAATTTCCAAATGATATGTATTTTACATTTATACTTTCTCTTTAATTCACCATTTTAAAGTTTAAAACTGATATGCAATTCAGCCTTTGTGCTGCTACATGTATACGTAATTTTGAATGTTACTTCATAATATTGTTATTGTTATCGTAAGATGTATGAAATTTAATATGCCTATCAAATTCTATATGGATAAAAGGGATTTCTTTAGAGATTGGTGGATATTTTGTGCAAGTGAGAGATTGGTCGTATATTTGCCACCAAACAAACATTGACTAACTCTATCGCAGGACGCTGTCGTTTGACAAATATTTCAGATCTCAGCTAGTTATCCAAATTCGTAGTGGATTCATAGAGTGTGTGTGTGTTTAAATGTGATTAGATCCTCACTTCAGTTGAAATCAATGAGTTCGGGAAATACAATCTTTATTCATCACAATGACGCCAATATTATACAGATCTTAACTGTTAAGGTGTGTAATATAATATTCAGTTATATTTTACCAAGAGGTTATATTTTTCACGAAGCACGCAGCGCTGAGGGAGAAATATGATCATGAGGGAAAATGTAAAGAGCTCTATAAAGAAATATATATTCATAAATGTTTTAATATTTCCCAATGATGTGGTTTTTACACTGTACTTTCCCTTTAATAAACCATTTTAAATTTTTATCACTGGCGTAACCCCTCAGTCTAATGATTCAAAAGGAAAATGCAATTGAAAGCGAGCGAGAAAAAAAAGAGGGAGAGGGATGGGGGATGTGCAGTAAAAGTAATGAAATGGTATGACCCTTTCATTTCACCATATCTCTTTCTCACTCGTTTGTTTTCAAGCATTCAAGTCATTCACCTAGTGAAACCCTTGTCCTCTTGCCCTTCCCCGACACCAGTGTCTCATTTCGTAATGTATACAGATAAAATGATACGATATAATAAACCTAAGCTTTTGTTGAGCTTATTCTTTTAGTACGGGTTACAAAGTTTTACCATTTAATTTTTCAAGGGTACAGTCGGTGCTGTGAGGTGCTATGTATACGAATTGGAAATATTGGTCCTCGAACGAAATTCGATTACACTGCTGTATTCATCTTTCGGCATTCTCATCCCATAATTTAATTTCAGGATGACCAATGTTAGAATCGTAATATAAAAACCTAAAGTAATTTGACAAATGAGAATATATTTATGAGCGCTTCATATCGACCCACACCTTCAATTTTACGAGAAGTTTTTCGCTTAGATGCTCTTAAAAATGATCACCCGAAATTGCTACAATCCGGAACGGTTTCGTTTTTGATGATGATCCACAGCACTTGGCGTCATTTATCTGTTTCACATTCATTAGGCGGGGAGGGGGGGGGGGGGGGGGAGATGGAGGGGGAGTGGGGTTGAGTTTCTCAAAGCAGATATAAACCCATGTAGCATTCCTTGTCAGCACCCTCATAGCAAAAACAAATTTAATCCACCCCCTCCCCGAATGGTGATCACGGTTCCATGTTAAAAACCACGAGTTACATGTTAAAAACCACGAATTTAAATGGTACAACTGCACAAATTCAACATTAAACAAGAAGATTCTGGTGTTGTAGTTGGTCTTCTATGGATTAAATCATATCTTAATTAACTAGGATCTGCTGACAAGTAACCCAACGTAAAAAAAAACCTTTGTATAAACCGCTCAATGCCGTATAGTTATGAAACCGTAAGTATATTCTATTTATCTATCTATCTATCTATCTATCAGGCTATTGTTCATCCAGACGTTGGACAAAGCCCTCCTCATAACATTTCCATTCTCTTCTGTCTCTAGCTATCCTAGTCCAAGCTGCCGTATATTCACCAGAGGTTTAACTCTGGGGTTTGAAGGGGCAGAGAGAGAGAGAGAGAGAGAGAGAGAGAGAGATCCAAACTAACCCGGCATTTTGAGGGTTAACGACAGGGAACACAAAATAAAAAAATTATTTCATGCTGAAAGATTACATTCCTGGTTGATACCCCGCAGTCAAATGCAATCCATTTTCATTATCTCAATGAACAAAGTAATAATTTATTACGAATATAGATGATTCTTAATTTATCACCTGTTAAGTAAATTGGCATTGAAACTAAACATTATTACATGCATTGTGCACGCGTAAGCCTCTATGTACGAAGGACGACCTAGCATCACTAAAAGTGATTTACATTTTAGTTTGTATGATTTTGTCAACCCATTCAGGGTATTATGCTCACATATTAAGGTTTGGCTCATGGCTTTTTCCTCGGAGCACCTACAAATATATCATATGCAAGAAAAATATAAAAGAAGAAACAAAACAATTATATCTCGTATTGCAAATGTGAAAGAAATTCGAATTTGCCTTTAAACCGTTATGCCTGTACACACTAAACAATAATGGTACAAATTTGCACCCTATATGGTGCAGACCGCTGCTACAATAGCAGCCATGTATTGCAGACTTCCATCCTATAGGTTGCTGCTATTGTAGCAGCGATCTGCTCCCCAAATGTACCCCTTCTTAGTGTGTATGAATGGGCTAACTTGCACCTGTGGATATGCAGAAGAAGATATTATATGCTAAACGCATGGTGAAGAGAGAAGATTTACAAATCGATTCAATACAAGACTATAAGAAGCAGTGCGAAACTTGATTTGAGGAATTTCGACCGAGCAAGGAAACAACAAATCTCATGAATTGTTCTAAACTTGCTGCACTTTTTATGCCGAAATTCAAGACGTATAGACCGATCCTAGGGTATGTGGTGATTTGAGAGGAAAAAAAATATAATTATTGTTTTTGTTCGTCATATAACAAGAGATACAAACATGAAATGATTAATGCATGTATAATTTCTTTCAACTATCTTTATATGCAATATTTATAAAGTAGAGGATTTAGCATTGTGAAAAGGGTACAATAATAATACAAATCCCAAGAGCCTCAGTTGTTTAACGAACGTAAATAAATAAATCACAGCGCTTTACATGTTTTTCTATTTATTTGATTTCCAGGAAGATACAATTAAACGATAACATACATAGTAGAGATAATGATAGGATACACATGTGATGATACTAATAATAATTAAAAAACGGAAAATAAGAACAACAAATGATGCCGGGGCTGCCCCAAAGAAATAAGTCTACCCAGTTCTGTTTAAGGGTTCTTTACATTGGTTGTTTTTGTTTAGAAAATATACAGAAAATAAAAGGTTAAAAGAACAGAATATATGGTTTTTAAGAACACACCAGAAATCAGTCAGTTGGCTCAAAATGATTGCAGAATATCATAGCAATGTCATACACTTCAGGCTCGTTTCTTGCACAACTTCTTATGAATTTACTTTGAATGATTTTAATATTTTTTCAAATCAAAAATTACTTTTCATGATACTTGTTTTACACATTTTCCATACAATTTTCATTAAAATGTGACCCTGCAACCTTCGTCAAATATCTAACTTTTGTACGGTCACCAACGAAGGCTGCATGCAGACTTTTATTTTTGTTGATTAATCTAATGATCACATTGTTATTTTTAATTGAAAAATAATCACGCTATTTATGTTGTATTGTGCTTCGATTTGCGTCAAATTTAGGACCGGATATTCGCCATTGGCAGGATCAGTGTAAAAACAATAATATCCTTTTAATTGAATGATGACCTTATACTGTTTACGCAGTAATACTCGCTTCCCGTAATCAAGTCTAAAGGTGAAGAACAACAGTGATTGGCTATAACGTTAGTTTTTGCGCTGTGTTGCACTTACTTTCAGCCAATCAGAATTAACGTATCATCCCGATTAATGATTGGCTATTGAAAGGTAGTAGCGATTGTTCTTCATTATTTGTACTTTGTACACACTAAGAAATAAGGGTGCGATTTGGGGTTCAAATTTGCATCCCCCTACACTTATTTGGCAGAGGTTTTGTTTTTGTAGCAGAATTGTACCTTTATTTCTTAGTTTGTAAAGTTAACAACTGAATTATTTATACTCATGGTAAATTCGATATCATTTGGTGTTTTTCGTAACACAAGAATGAAAGATGGGCTGGATGAATTAGGGCCTTTGTTGAATATTTTTATCATCCCTTATATGTCACATTCTCAAGAAACAAAAATCGGGACACATCAATTTTCCACATTCTAAAAAAATTACAAACTGAGTAAGGGTATGAATAATACAGTAGTTTACTGTTTATTTAAAGTATTTCTGATGATATTCTATGATATATGCCTGTTTTGATATATTTAGATTCTTATTAGGTATTTATGGTTATCATGAGTGGGATTTTTAGCTTATTCCAATGTTTAGAGCTACGGATCATAATGGAATAAATGAATTGAATTGTATTTAATTGAATTGAATTAGAATGGTTTCGTTCTCCATGTTTTTTTTAAGCTGCGTTCAGAACTATTAACTGAATAATTACCGACTATCCGGGTGATATAGGAAAACCAATCTCACCTCCTACTTTCATGCCCGAGCCTAAGTCGAGGGAAAATAGTAGCTGAGGATAGTTAGAAGTTGCTTGCATGTAGGTGAGATATAAAAGACAACAGTCACTCATTCTAAACACCACAGCTTTTTCCCTATCACGATGCTCTCTTTAGGAAATAAAAACTTAGATTGTCCTTGGTATCATGAGGTATCGATCTATTTAGATTGTCCATAATTAGAAATGATCAGCTTGGCTGTTATCATACGACCATGAGTCCATGGTGGATTAATGAATTGAATGCTTCATGAATAGCTATTCGACGGCATCATTTAGATTAATTACAGACGGAAAGGCTGGCACCACCATCCTAAATATAATTATGCAAAAAGATTAAGTGTCGTTTGTGGGTCATTTATTTATAAAGTGTATCATTATCATCTTGATCATGTCTGAAAACATACGCAATTACATTTATATCCCATTCCACCGTTTGTTTAGTTCACGGATTTCAGACAAGAGACTACCCATAATGATTTCCGGATTTAAAGGCATTACTTGAATTTAATGAATATAAAATTGTATTGACTGCATTGTGCATACGTTTTTATCTCATAATGCCTGGAAAGGATTCATTCAAAAGAGAACTTGCTTAAAAGAGACATTTTCCTCTTTGTACTTTTATGCTTTTTGTTTTCATCCGATCTTTGTTTTCATTTTCTTTTCATGAATTTATTCATTCTTTCTTTTGGGGGGCTATTTATTTGTCTATTTTGTCACTTATTTATTTATTTATTTATTTATCAATTCATCAATGTATTAACTTATTTGTTTGTTCGTTTATTTACTTAATTGTATTAATTTATCCTTCGTATGTTTATTTCATTCTTCTTTCGTTCTTTATTTCTTTCTTAATTGATTGATTAGTCAATAAATTGAATTCATTTCGTTTTTGTTGATGTTGGGATTGTGGATGAATTTTTCTTCGCATCTTCGCAGGTAAATGACAGACAACATTACACGCATTTTGTAACGTGCTTGTCATAAAGTACCAGTACTAGGAACAATAGCCAGGCCGTCGATAGCACTTACCCTTTTCATACATTTAATCACACGGCGTGAGCTATTTTAGTCGCGTAATTATCTCTTATTCTTCCTTTCAATTCCTATTGATACGAGGACCATCTTTAATCACATATACGTCAATGTTTCCAAAGATCCAATTACAAACGTACGGCAAAGTACGCAGTTGAAATGTCAACAAGAATTGCGTATGAAAACCACGCGTTCTTCCTAATTTCTCTCGCTTATGATTGTTGTTCAAGTGTAAATTGCCTTGAAGCTTATGGTGAATAGAGTGTCTGACTTGTAGAGCTCTTAACGGTTTAAGTATCATTGAAATCGATGCAAACAATTATTATCAATAATATTTTAACAATAATAAATATTTTGTTATTATCATTATCATTATTATTTGTATGATTAATATTATGATTAATATTATATTCCTATCCTATCATTATTATAACTATTATTATTAATATTATTTATATTATTTGGTTGTTTTTCTTTGGGGTATAGGGCATGATACATTCCTATCCATAACACAAAAAAAGAGGAATTTTAATAACAATAACACTAAAGCCAGCTTGGAGGTCATATTACCTTTTAGCTTCAGGTTGCCTTTACACGAGGTGTCATTGCTGACGGATGCGTGCGTCAGCGATTGGCGTGGTCTTTGATGTGTCATGTATAAAGATGTAATGCAAAATGGAAAGATCAAGCATTTCCCATGCACAAAACCTGGCGCTTGCACTAATCTGCTTCTTAGATTTGATTAGCGTTGTTGACGCAATCAAAATAGGGACTTTTAGATTTACACGACGAGAGCTTGGACTGCCGCGTGTGACATTGTGTTAAGGCACTGGGCCGTGCCCGGCAATGCCTTAAAAGGACGTCACATTACCTTGAAAGGATGTCACACGTGGCGGTCCACGTTCTCGTCGTGTAAATCTAAACTTCCCTAATGACGCATCGTAAAGGGCGTCAATAAGAAGAAAACAGGGAAAAGTCCCAAATATGCTGTATCCCACTCTTTACTGTTGCGATAATGAAATCACCATTAGGTAAATATCGGTGATATTCACTGACGTAGCCCGACTCATTTGACGAGGGGGGGGGGGGGGGGGGTGGGGGAGGGGCATAGTCGAGAAGAGGGAGTAACGCATAACATCACAGAGTCACATATATAGCTACACACAACCACCCACACACACACACGCACGCGCGCACACATTTCCACTTCAAACACCTGGGGCAGGGGTATGGTTCACTGGTGAACTAAAGCGGATAAACGGGGGAGAGGGCATGACTCTCTTGTCCCTCCCCCGGCTACACCAATAGTGATAGCACGTATGATTGCCTTCTTGTTAACAACTATAACCCAACACTTCTTAGTAAGGTAACATTGTTCAGATGAGAGATAGTGGTGCGAAGGTAGTGACTTCAATGCTAGATGTACAATTAAAGGTGAATAGAATAAATAATAATAATAATAATAAAGATGTACATTTTAAGAGAATCTGAAAATTTGAGTGAAAACGAACCATTATTCATGGTACAAATTGGGAAAAACTGATCTGATCGATTCCTTAATTCTCCCAACTATATTATTACAATTTAATTACATTTTAGGTGAATGGAAATCGTCACAAAGCGAAAAAATGTCTCTACATTCCATTCCAGACATTTAAGTGATTTTTTTATAGCCTGTTTTATGTCTTTTTTCATGGAAAAACGGTTGGTAAAATTCAAAAATGGTTGGGAGAATTTACTGTTAATCACTGTTAGAGGGTGTCGTACATCGACGCCTTTTAAAGAAAACCATAGATATCTTCGTGGTTTGAGAATTTTTTCAGGATTTTTTTGCATGTCAGAGGGTTAGTACAGTAGAAGGAATATAGTAAGTAACATTTTATACAAAAATTAAGCAATTTTTTTCATCAACCTTCAACAATGGTACCGAGTCACTTTAACATAGCCGACGGGTATATTTGACCTGGACTTATCCGATTTGTTTGTCCATTTTCCACTGACCGCCTATTCATACGCCAATTGTTTCAGGTAATAGACTCGAGGTGTATACGTGACTAAATTCAAGGTTTTTTCTCCTGTATTTTCGCTCATAACCTTTATAACATGGATCATTAAAGATAAACTTGAGTTCTGGTAAAAAAAAGAAAATGAATTCTCACAGAATCTAACGAAACTTACACTGAATGTTCAAGATTGCAAATAAATGTCATGTGCCAAACAATTTTAGAAGAAAATGTATACTGGCTGAGTAATGAGCATAGAAAGATAAGGAAATCAGGGTAGTACTAGCCCCGACACCATGTGTGGTGTCCCATATACATCTATCTGTGTAAGTGATTGTTACTTTACCAAGACTCTGCCAAATTTATGATGATGTTGATGACTCTAGAACCTTGCATTATACACCATTACTTACATGCTATATGATCAACTTTTCTGATCCATTCCACACCTTTTCTTTCACAATGCAATCGCATTACCAGAACTCAAGTTTATCTTTAAAGCAAGGGGGCAGTAATAACAAGGAATTTTTTTATTGCTAGCAAAATAATTATTAGTAACAATTACGTAAGGCCGAGCACTCAGCAAGTAATCTCGTACATAATTATGGACTATACCACTGAGAATAAATAACCATGCACTTTCGTCATCATATTGAGTGATGTTCATATCAGAGTTTGTAGTGATCGCCTGATCATAGATAAACATCATTGTGTGATGTTTTATTTCATATCACTGTATTCATTTTTCCAACGTATATTCCACACTGACCAGCAAAAGACAAAGATAAAACAACAAAAAATCCATATGCTATTTCGCGCTGTTACCATAGAAATCGACACATTTCTAAAATAAAAGGGCGTTTAAGAGTAGGACATGACTGGTAGTGAGCTGTAACATGTTTCATTTTGAATGGTATTACTAATTAAAATTAAACGAGTCGAAATTTAATGGAATATGGTTGCCATTGTTATTCCCTATTGTTAGAATCTATAAATGTTCGATGTCATGGATGAACTGCATGCAAACGAAAATCATCTGATGCTCATTCAATAGTCATAAATATAGAATGGTAACTTTCTATTGTTAACAGTCGATCGAGCTCTGATGCGCATTCATAATCATAAATATTCGATGGTTTTAACCTCAGCTTCTAGAGAGCGTACCTCATTTGATATGTTGACGGAATTAATATTTTTCCAAGAATGATATCTACACCGACGAACACTCATTGAAAAGGCTTGACTACTGGAGGGGTGCAGGGCATGTGCCCCTCCAAAGCGCTTCTCTGAAACATTTAAAACCTTTTCCCATCTTTCCTCAGAGTTGCCTCCACCCCATTGAGAGATACTCTAACATGGGTCGTTAAAAAGGTGTTAAAATGGCGTTTGGCAATAAATGTCATTACAACATAATTGTAATTACATATCAAATTGTGTATCTCCTTTTGTATTCAATGTCTGGAGCTTCATTATCATGTGCTATTTTTGGTTTAACCAAGTCTCCTACTGGATGATAGGGAACAATGTAATACAAACATATTAATTTGAATGAATATGCGGTCCCTTTGGTCTGGCGTAAGGTTTGCCATGAACATTACTGTCAACATCACGATCGCCAATTTCGAAAAATCGAATCATGTTCGGATTACGTAATACATCACTGTCATGTTCGCATGTCTTAAAGCCTATCTGTACTAGTTTGGCCAGGAGGGATTAGACCTCCCTGCATGGTCAATGGCAGGTGGTTATCTCATCAAATCAGCTCTCAATTAACATAAGCAAAAGGGGACCACGGGGGACCAATGGTCACCGATTAGGCATTGTCCGCTATATAGAGGGCGCAAGTATCTATAAATAGTGCAGTGGGGCTTTAAAAGGTGATGAACGAGGCTATTGAAATTGGCTTGGGTTGAGTTTTCAAAAGTAGTTGCGGTTGTGTTTAACATGTTTATTTAAAATTCACTCATAATTTTGTTTTCTCTCCCTCTCTCTCTTGTCTATTCCACACTCTCTTCCACTTCTTCTTTTCTCCCTTGCTGCATCTTGTTATAATTTCTCTTCTCATGATACCTACCTCTCTGTTGCTCATTGCCCACATTCCGTCCTTCCCTTCTCCTACATGCAGGTACATTTCATACGACTTGGAAGATGGCGTCCACCCAGGTCACCACTGATATCCTGTCAACGGAGTTGATGTGGACGGATTCGACAACTGCCGGACTGAACGTGACAGAACCAGCTGAAACTGGATCAAACCGGTTGACGGGCAGTGACCTGGTGTCTGTGATTATCTACTGGACCACAGGGTGCATTGGGGTGCTTGGTAACGCTTTGGTCATGATTGTCTTTCGACATCTCAGGTCCAAACGAAGTCAGGCCAACCTCTTCATTTTGAACCAATCGCTGGCTGATTTCGTCACTTCGTTGTTCATCATCACCTTCGGCACAACGAGAATCGTACGTCATAACCTCTCGCATTACGGTGCCTCTGGATTCTTCCTATGCCGATTCTGGTGGTCGCGGTTCTTCGTCTTCTCCGGCTTTGCAGTATCCACCTTCAACCTCACCGCAATGTCCATTGAACGGTACATAGCAGTCGTGCATCCGCTCAAATATCAGGTGTTTTTCAAGCGACGCAATACCACCATAATTATCCTCATTGTGTGGATCGTAGGACCAATAATGCAGTGGGTGTTTCCCATCTGGCAACATGCTAGTGTTGACGGAAGCTGTATTTATCAGTCTTCGTGGAGCAATGTCCACGGAATCGTTGTTGGTGTGGTCCTTTTCTGTTGGGAATACTTCTTTCCGTGCCTTATCATGTCCTTCGCGTATGTCACGATTCTACGCACTTTACGCATCAAGGAACGCATCGTTCACGCTCAGGTTGGCGCACCCGACCAAGGCGGCGAGCCGAAGACAGACGCGAACGGCAACGCCAAAGGCAACACCGTCAACAAGAACAACGCATCATCCAAGCAGGCGCAAGCTCGACGTAAGAACGTCACCGTCACTCTTTTCATCCTCTTCATCGTTTATTTTGTCTGCTGGAGTCCGAATCAGTTCACGTTCCTACAATTCAACCTCGGTGGTCCGCTCAACTTTGACGGCATCTGGTATCACTTCACAGTCGTGGCCGCCTTCTGTAACACGTGTATCAATCCATTCATCTACGCGCTGAAACACAGGCAGTTCCAGGCCGGGATGAAGTCACTGTTCTGCCGCGGAAAGAGTGCCCAACGAAATAACGGAAGTGAGCAGCCAGGTGGAAGTCTGGCTGGCACTGTCGTTGATTGACACAGAGAGTCTGTGACGGTACGTGACACGTCACATAACGTTGCGAGCGAGGAATTCAGCAGTATCGACGCCATTGATGCAAAAGTATATGAACAAACCAACAGTCCTCCTAGTCCTTCTTCCAATAGTGGCATCTCTCAAGGGAAGATTATCAGAAATCACCAGACACAGGGGTCCATCCTCTCAGACGGAAGCGATGAGCTTGAGGAAACTGGTCCACTAGGTACCGACCCTGACTTTGACACAGCAAACGGCAATTCGAACAATAAACATGAACACGGTGATTTGACTGCTGAAAATGGTAACACGAATATTCGACCAATGAGCATACTCGCAGGTACGGATGTAACAAATAAAAGAACTCACAGTGTGATCAAATGGTTTGATCAGGAAAATAATGTGAATTCTCTTTAGAAAGGCCACCGAATCAAAATGCTTTTTTATTTTGAAAAAGAACCAAAATACGATGAATCAACAAAATTGTAATGTGATAAACTCTTCCGTCGCTTTCCATATTTATGTACCTAAGAAAATTAAGAACTAACTCGTGGCCAATTGAATTGGTGTCCTAAATAGATCCATGCTAAGACTGTGAAATATTATTGATGATCGTTGTTTAGTTCTAAGATTTTTAGGTCCCCAAAGAATTGACGACTCGCAAGTCTTTAACTATTGGATATGTATACAGTCATGTATAGTGTGCGTAGTTACAACAAAAATTGTACTAACGACAAATGACATGACTCTTGCATAGATGAAAAGAAAAAGAAGAAGAAGGAGAAGAAGAAGAAGATGAAAATCCTCTTCTTCTTTTTTACATTGGTAACTTTCAGAATTCATCCCTTGAACGCACTTACCGCTCCGGTTGCTGGAGCTAAAGCCGACGTAATGATATCCAAAATACTTTGCAAATGTATAGAGATGTTCATGCGATATACAAGAACGACATAACTATTATTATTATTAAGTGTGCTTAACATACTGTTTATCCAAGAGGTTGCAATTATCATACTGGTGAGTAAATGCCCAGTTTCTTAAAGCTCAAATTTACTTATATTTCCACTCATACTTTGCATGTATTTTCGTGCCATTGATTTTGTTCGTTGGGACTTGACACCTTAAAAACTGAACCTTAATCAATTCCATCGTCAATGTAATTAAGAATGTATAAATGGCGATATGTGTTCTTCTCTATATTAACGATTTTACTGTGTCTGTAACGATTTTGCTTTATTTCAAAATCCTACAAATTATCTCCTGTAGTTGTACATTGCCACTTTTTACTTTTCGTATACATATATTTGTTCTTCTTACTTATTGTTGTTATAAATAATTACATAATGATGTACATTTTGTGTATGATATAATGTGCTTGCCGTTCATAAGAGACTTTTAGAATTATATTTTGAGATATGGTAAGTATTTAAGTGTTGTCATAGAAGTGCATTGCCAATGGTTTTTATAAAAATAGTCAAATGAATTTTGAGAAAAATGCACACATTCCAAGTTAAGTTAACAAACCTGTAAATATTATATTTTATTTTTTAAACTTATATAAATATCAAACTGATTTATGAGGTACGCTTTTATTTGCATATTCATATTGCCTAGTATTGGCAAATATGCATAATTATGCTATGGTAGAAACTGAACGATATTTCACGAAATGGTTAGAATCCTTATATTCGAATATTCCCAATGACAGTTATTTCGTGAGTTTTTTTTTTCTTCTTTGAGATTGTATACAATCTTTATGACAGCTTGCACCAACATTACCAAGTCTATTGCAACTAACTCACCGAGTACTGTTCAGCTGATTAAAATATGAGGATGCACATGCATTATGTTGTAATATGTTATGGGACATGTCAATCTTTCAACTTTTTCAGGGTTTTGTACATTTATTTATCTATTTCTATTTACCCATGTACCTTGTTTTCGTAATTTATCTTGTTAAACACTTAAAAGAAGAAAAAAAAACACAAATTCATCTTGTATTGATGATTATCAATGATTACTTAACAAACTCATATTAAGGCGTACTTAAGTTTTAAGAGGGGATAATGATTTACAAGCCACGCTTTCAATAAGCCCTTTCATTTTCACAAGTCATGTCACATAGAAGTAGTATTACCTTCAAAATTGTTCAAACTGTCAAATTTGTTCAGTTGTCAATAATGTAATAAAATATTGCAATTTTTATGATATTGTTTCCAGATGTAATATCCTCCATGTGTTAAGTTGTTAATTCATCTATTGTTCAGATTGTTATAATGTTATCTGTAATTTATATTTCTATTATTATTTGGATTAATTGAGTTTATGGCTTTGCGGTGAATACGTTATGAAACAAACACACAAATCAAAAACATAGAATGTAAATAATAATCTCCTCCGATCACGAGATCTATTTATACCTTGTTTTTATCAATAAGTACCAATATTTCTCAAGCTTGCAGTAAGGCAATTGATAACGGCAGCATTTGTAGTTAGATAAGAAAAAAGGAAAAAGGCAAGCTCGTCAAATGCATTTGAATACTTGATCAAACTTTAGTTTGTGTGTATTTGCTATGTCTATGAGTACACTGCGATAGGTGGATTGTGATATTTGTTCATTTAATTAAAATCAAATAATGAAAGCAATAGGAAAATTGTTTTTTTATTACGCTATGACTACCTCTAGGGAGATAAGATTCAACGCTTCTTTACAACCAATATAAATCTAGATCAAACGCGCTCAAAATGTTTCAAGTTTCATAAAGATAAAGTAATATCTAACGTTCATGCTGTTTAAATGTTTATATAGATCATGGTCCTTCCAAATCAATTTCAACGTGGAAAAAAACCGCGGCAACTTTTGTAATACAGTGCGTCCCAGAAAAAACGAAACCGAGAAGTATCGATGTTCTATCATAACTTAATCACAACTATAATTAATGAATGATACATATTTGGAAAGCTTAGAGTCTCCTCTTTCATGTGATGCTACTCAGATGATGCATATTTCACGCATGAGTGATGAAAAGCAATTTGAAGGAAGTAAACCAAAAAAGACATTTGGCGGGCGGTATCTGAATTTCGAAGAAAAATTCACATTTCTAGAAAGTTGAGTTTCTGCCCTTTCATATGACACCTCAATCAGGAAAAATGAGCGAGGAATGACAAAGTTCTGTTTGTTTAAAGTAGTGCTTGCATTTCCATAATTTTATTAAACGAATTCGTTTTCACTGGCTGCCCGCCGTATCAATAAACGAAATTAACAATAGACTTAACTCCGTTTCGTTGACAATCAGCCGTAGACGAGAGTCTTCATGCATGGCTGATTGTCGGTTTCGTTTTTTCTGGGACGCACTGTATAAAGTGGATTTCTTTGTGCTAAATGTTGTCTATCGACAACAATTTACAGCGAACGTGATTGCAAGCACTCCCGAAGGAAATCGACCTAAGGGCTGTTTTAAGACCCTTTTGTCTTTCCAATATAAACAATGTTTGTTTGTTTGTTTTATAGTTCCACATTCCATATAAGGAGATTGTTTCAAACATGATATTCAACAAGAGTATGTGTTATACAACGATGAAAGATATGAAACGTAGATAAATAATAATGTATATGGGGAACCACAGAAGCAAAGCTTGTATATATAGTTTACCAAATAAAATACAACAATATTGTTACTGAATTCGATAGCAATACAGAACGACATTACAAAAATATATTTGAGTCACTGAAACATTATCAGATTATGTTCGGCGTTAGGAATTATTTTATGTTTATTTTTATATTCGGGTGGGGGAGTCGCATCGATCAAAACGTTGTATGAGATTGCATTGTTACATGGGAATCAATGAATTAATGTCTAATCAACTGCAAAAAAAATTAGAAGAATCACGTTATTTTTCAATTTTTACTGGTTAAATGTACTCTCGTGTGTGAATTATATGTGTTTAGGTAACTTAATAATATGAGATGGTTTTAGGAATATGTAATTAAAGAACATGGACGTATGATGAAGAAAAAAAACTGCATTCAATCGTGCTTTATTTGTTATTATGTCAAGATTTAGTAGGCTGTATTCTTATATTACAAAATACTCTTATCCATTGCCGTTTATTAAATAAGAAACTAGCGCCCCACTGGCTGGAGAAGCAAAATACAAAATTAAACAAAACGAACTAAAAGTGGAACCAAAAACAACAAATACCAATACAGGATCGATCAAAATCATTATTAAGTACAAATGGTCACAGGCGCAGCCAAGGGGTTGTAAGTGGGTCACTTCTTGTTTATTCGCTTAAAATAGTAATCCTATGAACCTGGGGATCAAAACCTTAAGTCTATCCTTACTCCTACACGTGGTGTTTTGATTGACTCCACCCCCGTCTCTACCCCTCCCCCTGTTTTGCAGGTCTGGCTACGCAAGTGCTTTTGGTAGTGCACCTATCAAATTGAATAATGAAGTGCATACGTCTTCCACTGCTTAAATCCTCTCAGAAAGTGTTGGGATCCTAACAAAATTGATGGAAAAATTCACTTTAATTGTATAATGAAGTGAAAGAAGATGTCATTTAACACTGACTTCTAGAAGGACTTTCAGAATAAATGTGTTTGATGACGAATATTGATGAAAGAATACAAAATGTTGGTTTTCTGCGTAGCACACAAAACACAGGTTTTGTATTCTTTCATCAATATTCGTCTTCAAACACATATTTTGGGGGAAATCCTTGCAGAGTTCAGTCTTAAATGACATCCTCTTTCACATCATTACATAATGTAAGTGAAATTTTGCCATCCAATTTTGTTAGCGAATCTGAGGTTCCCAACACTTTAGGGGGGCTTAAGTTTTCACCTGAGGCCGAGGGATAATGGGAAAGCTAGGCAGTATATAGAGATTTGACTTTTTACACGATCAATCAGTCATTCTACTGAGCCCTGCTTACTTAATGTCGTGGTATGTCATGGTAACTAAATTAAATTGCTGCCACAATATTTGTTAGCACATTGTACAGGAGATTTGCAAGTCAGATTTCATTTCCAAATATTGATACATAAAAGTCACATTGCAGAGTGAGACATAAAGGCAACTAAGCCATCCCAAAACATTCGCTGTTTGTAGAGCAATTCAAATTGATAAAGAACACACATCAGCTAAACCCCAGCACGCTCTTGATTCAAAGAATGTATAACGAAACTTGCTCCAGCAACAATTTTCTACATCACTATACTTACAGGGGAAGTCAATCCTAATATTTTATTGGGTTTATAGAAGAAAAAAATGAGATAAACAGATCAGCATTATTTAAGCAAAAATCAATTAAAAAAGTTATGAATTTTTGAAGGTGTAATCAATAAAATACATATTATCAACGCTTTATCTTGCGAGCTCAACTCCCATTTGCCCTGTACGATAAAAACTTCAAATATTGTATTTGGAAAACGAAAATTCATGAGATTGTCTGTACAGAGCAAATTGGAAAGGAGCTAGTAAGATACGTCACAGTGTTGCCAATTTATGCTTCACTAAATGACAAGTTGACAAATTCATAACTTTCCTATTTTAAATCGGATATTGCTCGAATTTTCACTGATTTGTTTCTCTCATTTTCTGATTTTATTAGCACCAAATTAATATCCGGATGGAATTCCCCTTTAGTATTTATTCCACCAAATCGTTTAGAAGGATACATTACCCCCACTGGCGAAAAATCGGCCTGACCGGGGTCGGTTTGGAGTTGGTTTGATTGTGTGACTTAAATCCACCGCATACTTATACGATCTCCCTGCGATCTGATTTTCGAACAAAATAAGAAATGGCAATTATATCAGATACTAAAATGTCCTGTGAAATGTATTCAAACTTTCCTTCCTGATTAAGTTCAAATTAATCATCTAGACATCTAGACATCTAGGAAGAATAAAAGACGAATCAGCTTCAGCCAAGTGCACTAGAACCAGGAGCGTACGCAGGGGGGGGGGGGGTCGATTTTTTTTTGGTGGTGTGTTTTGGAGGAAACTCCCCCCTCCCCCCCCCAAAAAAAAATAATAATAATAATACAAAATTGTGCTAATGGGTGACCAATAATGGTGAGCTTACCCCCCCCCCCCCAACGGAACGAAATATCGATCGGTCAATATTTCAAATTTTCGGGACCAAAAAAAAAATAATGTGCTCTGCCTCCCCCCTCCCCGCATATTCAGCGGCTGGCTGAGTCGTTGCGAAGTTTTCAAATTTTTCGGCGCGATTTTCAAATTTTAAACCCCCCCCCCCCCTTCGAAAAAATCCTGCGTACGCGCCAGACTAGCACTACTGGTATAAAAAATCATAACTTCCTCATGTTTTGTCAAATTTCATTCAAAAATTCGCCAGTATGATTCTCAGATTTTTCTCCTTTCTTCTACATAAGTTTGCTATCAATGTTGGATGTTAAAGGTATTACCCTAAACCTTACCGTTAACTCAGTTACGACCGTAATCCTCTACCTTTGGCAAAATAAAACCCACAACAATTGGGGCTTATGTCGGGTCACCTCTGCCGATTGCAAATGTATAACATCCACTGGTTGGTAGTGTGTTGTCACTTTGTCGTTTCGGAAGGAACACTTTAGCAACCCTCAAAAGTGTTCCGCAAGTGGCTGTTGATGCATTTTGATAGGGAAAAGGTATATGCTGTATGCTGCATTACAGGGCAAGTCCACTACAAAAATATCTTTCAATAGAAGCAGAAAAATCAGACAAACCTATATCAAAAACATTTAATAAGAAAGTTATGAATTTTTAATGACATGACAAACTTTGAAAATCACAAGACAAATTAGCAACTCACTCATGAGTCTGTGACGTCATTGCCTCACTATCCACTAATTGTTTTCTTTATATTGGTAATATACATTTCGAATTTTCCCCCTGATTTACACTCCACTCAAGGAAAAAGTTCTTTACAGTTTCATTGTTTTAAAGAAAAATTGTGAAGTCATATAATTACAACATTCTATCAAAGTGTCTTACGTCTGTGGAGGGGTTCTACATTGCATCAATCAGAAACCATAAATAGGAATTTCTTGGAATTTTGCTCTCAAAGATTTTGTTCTACATAATTAATGATGCTGATGACGAGGGGAAGTTCTTGATAGTGCTACACGTTTGATGTGTACAAAGGGGCAAGTCCCCTCCAACTAATAACTTACTTCCAAAAGAGGCAGAAAAATCATACAAACTAATTAAAAGAAGTTTGAGCCAAATCAGATAACTAATAAGAACATTTAGAATCTGTGATGACATGACAAATTGGTAACTCACTCATGAGTCTGTGCCATGATTGCATTTAAAAAAAAATATTGATGATATAAATTTCCATTTTCTCCCCTAAATTCTTATTTCCTCACACCAGCATCCAAGTTGTTTTGATATTAATATGTTTTTATGTTGATGTTCTAATATATATATTTTTTTCTCACTTAAATCATTAAAAATGTGAATTTTGATAACTATTTATATAAAAATCAATGATTATGAATTTACAATATTCAGAAAATAGTATCAATTCTTTAAAGTTCATAAACGGTTTTGTGAAATGTCATGCACGCAATCTGATACAAATCATATAACGTGGGCAAAGGCATGGAGAAATCAAGTTTTGGGGGATAAAAAGGGAAATTAATGGGATAAAAAATATATAAAGCAATTGATAAATAGTGAGGCACTGACGTCACAAACTAATAACCAAATTGGCAAGTTGTGTAAAGATTTTCTAAGTTCCATAGTTTTAAATACCTAACTTCCTTATTAGTTATCCTGTTTTACTTATTTAAATTTTCTTTGCTCTGTTTCTCTTGTTTTTCTACATCTATCAAATTAAAGCAAATTATTTTTGGAGTGGGCTTGGCCTTTAAATACGCTATGTTGACCCAATTGTTCGGCAAAACACATTTTCAACAAAGTGGTAACCATAGTAACTTTGACCAACACTGTGCATCACATTTATTTTTTATTTTCGGAACAACGAAATTCGCTCGAATTGTAATAATTGAAATAATTAAGTCAAAAAACGAAACTCGTTCAGGGTGCCTTAGGAAAAGCGGCTATAGGGCTGGCTTAAACGGATGAGATCGGTTTGGATGAAGAGCCTATTTAACAAAAGATACAATGTGACATGTTGAAGAAGGTTATGAAACCAATTTCGGTTATTAAATTTCAAAGCAATATTCACAAATATTTTCCATTTCGCACGAGAGCAACATGAACATGTTCATGATGTTGCTAAATTTATTAACACAATTTTCATCATTTTAGAATAATCTTCCTATGTGTTTCACCCGTGCAAAAAATCTTTCTCACCCCTGTTTCTCTGTGCCTCTCTCTCTCTCTCTCTCTCTCATCATCATCTTACATGTATACCTATATTGTTTCATCTTAACCCTTACTTCTTTTTCTCCCTGTCCTTGGAGCCCATGACGGCTCCATTTCACTTGAACCTCTCACTAAAGATTCCACACAAATCACAATACGTTCCCTCTAATGAGTGCCAACAGGTCCTTACTTATCCCTACGTATAAAGCGTATGAGGAAATGCCCTTCTTGCGCTCAGCAGACGACACGATCAATACAATCTAATAGGCTTGCGATTGCTGTACCGCGGCAAATCGATGGCACATGGAATCAATATCTTCCAAAATGCAAGTTCTTCCACGCCGCTACCAAGGTCCAGGGACCCTTTTCACAAAGCCTTTTTTCAATGACAAACGATAAAAATCAGTGACAAATCTGCTGATAACCAATCAGAAGCAAGGATTTCAGTAGCTTGTAACAAAAACTATCACTTGTCACTGATGACAAGTTTTGTGAAACGGGGTCCATAATCCTGACCGGCCTAGCTAGTCATGCTTGTAATGGAGATTGTTACAAGGTTATGGTCGTTATTAGATTGGTAATGGTTTACTTTGTGATATACTACTGTGCATTCCATTAGGCGTGATTCCTTAAGTGCAGCACAAGGTTAGGGTACTGGTCACCCCATCACATTTTAAAGTGACTCGGTAGCATTGTTGAAAGTTGATGGAAAAACTGCGTTATTTGTGTATGAAATGTTACTTACTATATTACATCTACTGTACTAACCCTCTAACGTGTAAACAAATTCTGAACAAAATTCTCAAACCACAAAGATATTTATGGTTTTCTTTGAAGGCGTCACTGTGCGACACTCTCTATTAAACAGGAAATTTCCACAACCGTTTTTCAAAATTTGCAACCATGTTTACATGAATAAGTTTTTCCCAATTTTTATTATTTTTTATCATAATGGTCTATTTTCACTCAAACTTTAGATCATCTTTAATTGTACATCTATCATTGAAGTCACTACCTTTAATAGCACTATTTTCTCTCATCTGAACAATGTTACAAATTCCCCTTTAAGGTCAAAATGTACTTACGTCATCCCGTCATTCATTATTTATGTTTCCAATTATTTTTCTCTTAATAGATATGATATCCTTGTAAAATCCAATCGGACGCTTTCGAACAAATCACCCAAAGGTAATTTTGATAGCCTGGCCCATTACCTATTAAAATGTGCGAAAAAATATTGTATGAATTTATATATTCCATAAATGATTCAAGCTTATGACAAATATTAAACTTGATTTGAGAAAAAAGTGCAGAAAAATCATGGAGAGATGGAGAAGTGGATTACCAAATAATGGACAAATTTTGAGCGGTATACTGAGAAGCCTCTCTTAAAAAAAAAGAGTGAATTTTCACTCTATTTTCACTTTCTTGGGAGTGACGTCCGTGATCACTTGTTTAGGAGTGAAAATCGATTGATTTTAGAGTGCTCTCTAAGAAGAAAAGAATGAATGTTCACTCTATTTTCACTACATTTTCACTCTCCAGAGGAGTGACGTCCGTGATCACTCGATTTTTTTTAGAGAGTAATAGCTTGTAAAATGTCGACCTCCTAACTATTAAAACATAACGTGTCGTAAACATTATATGAGTTAGCCAAGGAAATTTACAAAAAGGATAGAAAATAAAACACTCATTGTTGTAATATGTTATTATGACTCGGTGAAATAATAGAGTCTGGCAGACGATGTAGTTACTGATTAGTAGCCATATTGTAAGACCTTTATTTATGTATCCTTCCGCATAGCTCGGCCTGGTATTTACATGTCATATCTCATGTTAACGTAGTTCCAAGTGGATATACAACATCTCCCTCACAATAGATTTTTTTTTAATGAATAACCAAGAAAAGTTATAACAGTTAATCATAAAAACTCTTGAAACTCTAAACACCTGCAAGCAAACATTTTGCAAACATCAATACCTTAAAAATACTTTAACATATGCTCGACTAATTGCCAAGTAACAATTAAGGAATATGTTTATGTTATGTTTATCCCACCGCTGCCACCATGTTGTAATCAGTTATTATGACTCGGTTATATAATATATACGATTACTTTGTAGAAATGAAATATACAGACACACTCACCGCACGAACAAAACAAATGTGTAGAATCAAAGAAGTGAAGAAAGGTTAAGACAGTAAGATTTCAGTATAAAGTTTGACCCTGGTCGATTTCTTCTTTTTTTCCCAAAGAAGTTAGAAGTTTTTTTGTTTAATTAAAGAAAGTCACGAGATAAAGAATAATTAAGGGAAGGGCAAATGAGAAGATATCGAGGAGAGCCAGAGCGAGAGAGAGAGAGAGAGAGAGAGAGAGAGAGAGAGAGAGAGGGGGGGGGGGAGAGGGGGGGGGGGGGAGAGACTGATGAAATTGCCCTTGGTCGATTGAATTTAATTGAATTGAAAAGGCACATTCGAAGCCATAGTCTGAATTTACGGTATACTAATACAAGGTATAACGATCTTATAAGTAATTTCATCGATCATCAATAATTGATTGACATTAGTTAGAGGAGCAAGGTAATGATAATAGCACGAACAAAGTGATGATTGAAGGTTAGATGGATACGAGAAAAATGACAGAGGGGATACAATATGTGAACAAATTATAAGGTGGAACGATGGCAGTATAGAAAGGATTATCACACTAAGACGTGGGTCTAATTGATATTAGGAACATTAAAATGAGAATACTTTTCATACTGAAACGACAGACATTTCAATTATGTACTTAATCAATTTCGTGATTAGAAATTCTAATTAATTGGTAACAATATTGAGAGTCCCTCTTATGATTGCCAATTGGTAAATGATGTGTGTTCCTTGGCGTTTTTAATGAAGGACACACAATTAAGTTATATAGGATAGTCCTTAATAGAATTGTTGTCCTGAAAACGACTTTTGGAGCTTAAAAACAGTGCAACAGAAACAAGGGAAACTAGAATATATTCATTTGTGACGATTCAGTTTGATTCATGTCATTGCCTATTGGTTACCGAACTTAATTAACGATTTTTCCACTGAAACTAATCTTATAATGTCGCATATATACTTTGAATTGAATAAAATTACAGTGAATTAATTATTCATTAAACTATCTTATTTTCAAGTAAAATGACGTTGCTTACATACAGTTTCTTGAACTTTGACTTAATAACATGAGACGATGGTATTGGACTCCCAAAGAATAAAACTAAGGAAATTTCAATAGCACTTCAGGACTCCTCTAGTTTATTCAATATAATACTGAAATTGCCCATGAGAGGTTTTTTTTGAAAGTTTTTGCAATTATATTTAAACTGAGTTATTTTTATAAATCGACATTTTCCATTCTCCACCCAGGTAATGGAAATGGGAACCCGGTAGGAAGGAATTTCGTAAATGACAGAGCACCTTTATCTGGGTAGCTGAATACTATTGTATTTATAATTACTATCTGTTTTATTATCATAATTTTGATAAGCACGATTATGATCACTATTTTTTATCATCATCAGCAGCTTCTGCTTGCAAACTGCCTCGTAAACGCCATTTCAAAAAATAAATATATATGATGCTGATCATGCTATGATGACGTTTGATAATGAACATGGAATAATAGGATGTTCTGCTGTGATGAATTTGTGTGCTAAGCATGTATGAATGGTTTCCAACCGATTGTGGTCAAATGATTTCTATGGACCACTTCGTAAATCAAGAAATCAAGGGGGCGGGCTCTAACATCTCGATCCCCGATGGTTCCAAGACTATTGACTTTTGGTGTTGCGTGTCTTACAATTTGTTTATTCCCCTTCCACATCAAAGGGCTGTCGTTTGAAGAGGTTTGTTAAACACATTCTAAATGTTCTCTCTTCGAAACATAATTCATTGCAAGAATGGCCTTTTGAATTTGTCTGACTTGTTAACGCCCGAATGATGTACGCATATCCTAAGAAGAAAAGGTTTTCTAGCCAATCTTGCGAATATATTGTTTGTTATTAAGAACGCTTTGCAGCATATATGTTTCCTGTGTGTGACAAATTAAGATAAAATGTATGCATATGCATTGAGGCCGCTACACACCATGCACACAATTATGTTAAAACACAGTTCTTGCCTGACAACCTTCATGTAGCAAAGCTGAGTATCCAACCATGTTAGCCTTTTTTTTTTGGCTGTTGTTCATGCTTTTATGATGTTCAACAAAACCCTTCATATGGTCGCATCACTTCGAGTCCCGCTGCGGCACTAACGTTTTTTTGTCAAGATATCTAATCTACATTTGCCACTTTCACCTATGTGTAGTAAATGCATACCTAGTAGGAATTTACTCCATGAACGCTTTGAGCGCCCCGGTGTAGCAGGGTTAAAGCCAGGGGAAATAACAGTCCTTTGCAGGCGCCTCGAGCATCCTCTGGGATAGGTATGCGCGCCATTATATGCAGTTAATACTAGTATTATTATCAATACTAATAGAAGTAGTATTATTATCAATAGTAGGAGTAATAGGAGTAGTAGTAGTATTAGTATTAGTAGTAGTAGTAGTAGTAGTAGTAGTAGTAGGATTAGTAGTAGTAGTAGTAGTAGTAGTAGTAGTAGTAGTAGTAGTAGTAGTAGGATTAGTAGTAGTAGTAGTATCAGCAGCAGCAGCAGCAGCAGCAGTAGTAGTAGTAGTAGTAGTAGTAATAGTAGTAGTAGTAGTAGTAGTAGTAGTAGTAGTTGTAGTAGTAGTAGTAGTAGTAGTAGTAGTAGTAGGGTTAGTAGTAATAGTAGTAGTAGTCATATAATTAGTAGTAGCCTTCTTTCTATACTACTCTATTCTAATCTACCACAAGGCCCATTGAAGAAATGTAATAATTATTCAACTTGATTATCTATGAAAGGACAATTAATCCCCAGTAATTTAATTTATTTCAATTTGTATGGAGAGAAAGAAAAAAGAAACAGACACGTAATGAAAAATAAAAAGAAATTTCAGGTCCTGGAGAATGTAATATTTGTTAACCTGCATGTGTACAGAGCAATTCAGTTTAACTGATGTAATTCATTCACGAAGTTTACAAATAGGTAATGATGACTGATCAAGCATTGAGAGCAAGTTCCATTTATAATTCATTTTTTAGTTTAAGCACGAAGCTTGCAATTAGCTAATGAATAGTAATTACAAAAAGCCCTTAAGCATTGTTTAGTGTCAGAGTAAGCTCCATGTAATAACCTATATGACTCTATGCCCTTCTTGCTCTCAGCAGAAACCAATATAGGATTGACAACGTATAGAGAGAGGCTTGGAAATTTGTATTAAAAAGGTATAGAACTTCAACGCAGAATAAGAGAGAAAGAGAGAGAGAGAGAGAGAGAGATAGAGAGAGAGAGAGAGAGGGAGAAATAGAGAGAGAGAGAGGGAGAAATAGAGAGAGAGAGAGACAGATAGAGAGATATAGATATATATATATATATATATATATATCTAGAGAGAGAGAGAGAGAGTGTGAGATATATATATATTTAGAGAGAAAGAGAGGGGGGAGATAGAAGGAAGAGTGGAACGTGCTTGACAATGCTGACAAAATAATGAAAGTGTCATTCAACATTAGTTGTGTAAGATATATTAACCTATTTCAGATTTTTGGATTATACTTTGTCACCAAATAGAAAAAGAGATCCACAGACGTTCGGCATTACAATTTTTCTGGGTTCAATTACAAACTCATATCTCCACCGAAATTGTTCGGTGCCTGATGGAATTAAATGCCATTCAGTATCCACATTATTGATAAAAACATATTGACATCTAAATTCTATTTCACTCTCCTTGCCTTAAGATACGAAGAGTACTGCATTACAGCAAGGAAGGGCCACAAATCTGATTAAGTTAAGAGTTCTCCGCCCTAATTCTTCTCAAATGTAATCCCCGAGTCACAAGAACTATCCAAAACTCAACAACAACAAAAAAACGGCAGAAATCGTGTATCGTAAAAAACCTAAGAAAATTGTATTTTGCCATCTGAGAATAAATCCAAAAAAGCGATAGACTTCAGGTAGACAAGGTATAACAATGAGAACTGCTTAGAATATCGTTTTTTTTTAATGTAACGATATGTAGGCCACCTTATGCCTTTTATAGACCTACTAGGGTGGCGCCACTCAGAATGCTTCAATTTAAGCAAGAGAAAGATAAAGAGAGAAAGATAGGTGGAGGGAGAGGGAGATAGAAAGAGAGAGAGAGAGATAGAGAACAGAAAAAAGAAAAGAATTGAGAAGAATAGGCGGGGGAGAGAGAGATAAAGAGAGATATGGTGATGCTTACATCATCTCAAAAGGTTATTTCTCATGTTTATTATATGACATTATGCATGTATGGATCTTTCATTTCTGCTGAAAATGACTGCTTTAAAGACCTACTTTTTGTGTGTAAGTCTCTCCGTATTGGGTAAACGCCTAGATACACGCAGCAATAAGCCGAGCTTAAGAACATATTTGTCAAATATTGACTTTTACAACCCTTGTTTCCACAGCTTTACGACGACATAGCTCATATAACTTGTTACGTTTTTTGACTGACAACGTGACATGTTGAGACCTTCGAACTTAGACATAAAGAGCTTAGTGTCAAGAAGACCAGATGTGCGTTTGACACTAATGAACCAAAATTTTGACAACATAAAAGACCTTTCCAGTCAATTTTTGTTGTCATTTTTTCATTTTCTTGTCATTTTCTTGACATTCTTTTAATGGATTTCCTAGAACAATGTTTTATAATTGATGTGTTGTCCCCTCATTACCTTGTCGGTGCATCTTATTTTATATACAGTATATAGACAGTTACATGATTGACGTGTTCATTAGGAAAGAAATACCTGAGGTGGCTAGAGGTGAAAAAGGTGGCGGGGGAGGGGGAGGTTGGGAGAGACAGGGGGTGTTGCGGTCAAGTGGATAAGTCACCGAACCATGGCGACTTGAAGGTACCGGGTTCAAGTCCTTGCTACATCCGTTAACGTTCTTGTCGCACACAAACCAAGTGGAAGTGAATGGGTACTCGCGACGTATTTTCCCCCCATTTTTTGGTTATTAGAGATTTCATTTTGAATAAATCATTACATAAACAATCAATGTATACAATTCACCCTACGCTAATATCTCCCGCCACCCCTCCACCAATTCAATTTCTATGGCGACATTTCCTGGCTGAAGGCCCGGTCACACAGAGGGGACGCATGGGGGACGCATGGGGGACGCATGGGGGACGCACGGCCAGCGCATTGGAAATTTGCAATTTGGGCCAGTGCGTTGTCGTTCGCTAGGCGTGCGTCATCATTCGTTACTCATTCGTCGAGCGCGCTGGACCAACGCTATGCATTCGTCGTCATTCGCTGTGTGCGTAGGGATTTTTTGAGCATGCTCAAAAGTGTGCGCGGAGCTTGACGCTTGAATGTACACGCCAAAGGCACGCCAGACATGCGTGGAGCGCGCTAGACCAGCGCCAGACATTCGCGGAGCACACGCCCTGTATACGCACAGCGCGCTAGCTACACGCTGTACATTTTGTGTCAGCTCGCTAGCTTTTCCAAAATCATGACAAAAGTTAGGCACACGGCCTTTTCTGATTTCCAATGCGCGGCCGTGCCTCGTAGAACGCGGTGTATGCGTGGACCATTCGTCCAGCGCGCTAGCAACACGCTGTGCATTCGTGGGAGTTGTTATCATGTGCGCTCTGTGTACGGTCTGTATGCGCACTGTATGCGCCCTTTATGCGCTCAGCGCGCTAGCAACACGCCATGCATTTGGTGTCAGCTCGCTGTAGCTTCGACAAAAGTTGGGCGCACGACAACGCACTGGCCAAAATTGCAAATTTCCAATGCGCTGGCCGTGCGTCGCCCATGCGTCCCCTCTGTGTGACCGGGCCTTTATGAAAGAAACATGGCATCTGCCAACACGTCGCTCTAAACTAGAATTAGCATAAATTCGATACGCGCTTTAGTAGACGTAAAATAAGCTAAGGTATCTTCTGAACTAAAAGGAAAATAATTCAGCTAACTCCTGGTTTGTCAACAAACCATCCTCCCCCCCCCCCCCACCACTAAAAAGGTAGTAAACATGGGAACAAATCCTAATACATGTAAAAGAAGAATATTTACTAATTACATACAGGTATCACAACTGTCGTTGTAACAAAACAACTTTTCAAACCCTAATACCCCGGATTCTATACCAATTCAGCTTTGATATACATGTAATATTTTTCAGTATAAACAACAAATTTCCAGTATAAATCCGAAAATAATTGTTACAAGGAATTTAATATCACTTATGATACGCTTAGTCTAATCCTCCGCGTAACCCTCTGCCGGGTATATCACTACAACCTTCTGAATTGGACGTCGATACTTTGCCCCTTTAGACATTACTTTAACTGTCCTAACCTTCCCATCAGTCCCAGGATACACTTGGACAATCCTACCTCAGGTCCATTTCCCCTAACTGCATTATGATCAGATAGCATTACAACGTCGTCAACTCATACATTACGCCTATGAGAGTTCCATTTACGACGTGGTACCAGTAATGGGAAGACATCACGCGTCCAGTTCTTCCAGAAAGCTTCCGACGATACGCCGAACAAACTCAAAACAGTGTCTCTGGTTCTTGGTCTCTTTGAAGAAGGACACCCATTTCATCTTTTCATCATGCGCAAGCACCTCATCCCATCCTAAGCCTAATTGCCACAGTCTTTGCATCCCGATCTTAGCTCGCACAAGGAAAGCAGCAGCAACTCCTTTTTTTGGATGTGTAAGTCTCTCCGTATTGGGTAAACGCCCAGACACGCAGCAATAAGCTGAGCTTAAGAACATATTTGTCAAATATTGACTTTTACAACTCTTGTTTCCACAGCTTTACATGTTTACGACGACATGGCTCACATAACTTGTCACGTTTTTTGACTGACAACGTGACATGTTGAGACCTTCGAACTTAGACATAAAGAGCTTAGTGTCAAGAGGACCAGATGTGCGTTTGACATAACGATTACACTAATGAACCAAAATTTTGATCACATAAAAGACTGTTCCTGTCAATTTTGTTTGTCATTTTGTCATTTTCTTGTCATTTTCTTGACATTCTTTTAATGGCTTTCCTAGAACAATGTTTTATAATTGATATGTTGTCCCCGCATTACCTTGTCAGTGCATCTTATTTTATATACAGTATATAGACAGTTAAATAATTGACGTGTTCATTAGGAAAGAAATACCTGAGGTGGCTAGAGGTGAAAAAGGTGGAGGGGAAGGGGGAGGTTGGGAGAGACAGGGGGTGTTGCGGTCAAGTGGATAAGTCACCGAACCATGGCGACTTGAAGGTACCGGGTTCAAGTCCCTGCTACATCAGTAAACGTTCTTGTCGCACTCAAACCAAGTGGAAGTGAATGGGTACTCGCGACGTATTTTCCCCCCATTTTTTGGTTATTAGAGATTTCATTTAAAATAAATCATTACATAAACAATCAATGTATACAATTCACCCTACGCTAATATCCACCGCCAACCCTCCACCCCTTCTACTACTGAATCCTCACCCCCCCCCCCCACCGTAAACATTCACATTCACACTCACAAGCTCGCACCTTACGAACATACACAGGTTCACACGCGCACAGCACTGGACACATCATACCTGCTCACATTCATATCCTTCCTCACTTTTAGTTCCCCCCACTTTTGGAGGTGTTAATTCAACTTGCCTATCTTCATTGCAAAGTTTTTTTTCTTTCTCTATAAATTCCGCTATATAATTTTGTATTTTCACACTGGAAGGTACATGGCCTTGAGCCCTACAATGGAAAATTACTTATTTAATAAATAAGACGTTTACACACTTACACAAGCGCGCGCGCACACACACACGCCAATATGCACACCCACACACCGTCACGCACAACCTCCACCCACACTTATGTAGGCCCCTATGCTGGACTGCGACGTGTTTTGAATTGAATTGGTTTGGTTTAGTGCAAAAATACATCAAACAAGCCGCTCGCAGGCTGAAAATGTTCAATTTACAAACAAAGTTAGAATATAGAGAGATATAAACATATACAAAACTAAATTACATATTGTGAGTCAACTTTTGCAGAAATTATTTCGCATTGTTGAGATGAAATCGAAATTGCAAAACAAAGTTATTTGTTTAATGTAGTAATACACTTTTATGTTGAACTGAAAGACCAATACAGTGAAAAGAGAGCAAGAAATTGTGAGAGTGACTAAAGAACTAGAAAAAGAGAGTAGAGAGAGAAAGAGAGAGAGAAAGAGAGAGAGAGAGAGCGAGAGAGAGAGAGAGAGAGAGAGAAGGAGAGAGAGAGAGAGAGAGAGAGAGTGAGCAAAGAGTTACAATGAAGTATAAAATGTAATTTAGCTGCTTATATTGACAAAATGAGGATAAATTGATCTTTTGTGTTCAACAAATGTTAGTTAATATCATCTCATAGATGGTAATAAACAGGAGTAATCGAATGAAAAATTATGTTAGTAAGTGCGGATCGTAGATGATAATAAATAGAGAAAGAAATATGAAAAATTCTATTTGCAAACTTTGCAGTCAATAAAGTGTCAAGATATTCGGTAGTCGGTAATGGCCGTAAGTAGATTAAGGTCAAATAAAGCCTTCAGTTATATCTTGAAATGCTCGCTCACGGACAGATCCTTAATTGGCAGGGCGTAATGCTGTCCAGTTTGTGAAAGGGCCAAAGATTGACCAATTGGTGACCAATTAGATTAGGCAGTCCATTAGAAATGTCGACAGTGTCCGTCTTCATGATCTGCGCTCGGAGTTTGACATGGCTATTATTCGGTTTTGAAATGCACTTTGATGTAAAGTGGCATGTGACAATGTTAGGGTATGGACAAGTTGGAAACGGAAGTGGTTAACAGGGTAGAGATCAACATGTGAGGTTGTGTAATGGTCACGGGGTTGTATTATTGGGAAAGAAACTGTCCAGAAGTTACAGGAGAAGTTCACTGAATGTATTTATCCTGCTTTTCATCTCTCTCTTTCTCCCCCCCCCTCACATTTCTCCTTTGCTATCTTCTGACTTTTGCATCCTATCATGTTGTATTTCGTGTACTGGGCTTGTGACGGTTGTTATGAAATTTCTGAATGATACTATCCGAAACTTTACTTGCTACTTGTTTTCTTACTACATTTATTAAATATAATGTGATAGGATGCTGTCCAGAAAAAACCTTCTCTTGTTTTTTAATTTTTTATACAGCTGTGCCTTATTCTGTTTTGTATTAATTCACTTTACATGCATATGTTACCCCAATTTATGTATTATATTTTACATGAGATTGCATGTTTTTACCTTTGTAGAAATGTTTATAAAGATGGAATTCAATAAAATGAACTGAACTGAGCTGAACTGAACTGAACTGAACTGAGGTATGCCGTACAAAGTGATTATGATGGAATCTTCAGAATTGACTAAATCTTGATAACAAATCACTTACAGAAAGTATTGCTCACGGAACATGGTATAGGACAACAGACATACGTGGAATCAGAATGTTAGTCAAAAGGTTTTTCTTTTTTAAATGGTATTAGGTCACAATTGAAAAAGATACAGGAAACTTCAGGCCCATATTCCCACCAATATTATTAGGTACGATTGAAAGATGAGAGAATTCAAGACCAATGCTTTTAAAGTGAATTGCTGCTTGCTCTACCACACAGTAACAAATACAATTCAGAGGGCTCCCAAATCATTCGTCGCTCCTTTATCAATCTTTCTTGTAAAGACAATTGGTGTGACAAGAGCCGTGCACAGGATGATATTTTTCCGATTAATAAAGAAAAGAAACACACCAAAAGATAGAGGCTTGTGCATAAACAGTTTCTTAACACTATCTCTGTAAAAAATAAGTGCCAATGTGCTAGAATATATAATTTGTAAATGCAGTTGAAAGTAACCAGGAATACAAATATGCACACACACATGACACGAGTACGCACACGCGCGCGCACACACAACACACACACACACATACACTCACACCCATACACACACACACACACACACACACACGCACGCACTCACTTTTTTTTAAAAACAATTTTGTTTTATTTCTCCAAATGTGCAATACAAACCATAACATACAATTGAATAAAATAAACGTGTTCAATATTGATGCTTTTACATAAACCTAATTAAACACAAACTTATTTGCAGTATATATAACTTAGCAACAAAGTAAACTTATAAGTACCTACACATAATATGTCAATTGTAAATGTTATACACTTATATACAAACAAAAAAAACTTAAACAAATCTGGAGGTAATTTTACTGGAACAATCCTGCCCCCTCCCTGCCCCCCTCCATCACACAAAAATACTCACCCACCCACCCACACACATACTCACTCAGTGGATGTCTGCTAACATTTTCGACTCAAGAAAAAAATATACTAAATAAGTTATCCAGGCCGCAAAATAGAGTTACCCTTTTAACAGGCTCACGGTGGAGAAGAAGAAAACAATCTTAATTAATCTTAAGCTGCTCCCACTTTAAGAAATGTGATCCCAGCTTTCCCACTTTAATTTCTATTTTCTTTTCCTCATCCCTATACTTGAATTTTTTTTCTTCATCTTTTCTAAGGTTGGTACTCGCCCCCCCCCCCCGATCTTGACATAAATGTAACATACTTCACCATTAAAATGATAGTATTACACATTTTTATTCTATATGAACTACCTACCAACCCAACAAATATTTCTCGCCATTCTAAATCTTTAATTTCATCTAACTCAAAAAGTTGTATTAAAGCCCGCCATATCCTTTGAACGCTCCCGCAAGATAAAAATAAATGTTTGTATGTTTCTATTTCCTGCTTACAAAACGAACATAAATTATCACCTACAAAACCAAATCTATGAAGATGCTCATTAGTATATATGGCTCCATGCAATAATTTATATTGAAATTCTCGTTGTTTTCTAATGAGTATAGTAATTTTTGGTCTAACAAATATTTTTTTTAATTCTTTATCTATAAAATCATAATCATTTTGCCCATCCCTTACCTGCAAATCATACGTTTGTTGCAGTGCTTTGATAAAATAATCATAAATTGTTCTTGAACCCACATCCACAAACTGTATTTTTTTACTAGAAATATGGAAAAAAGGTATTAAAGCTTATCAAATCAACCTCGAGGAATTGTATTAACCCTGAATCATCCTTCCATAACCTGGGTATCGCATCATAAATATCAATAATCATAAGCAAATTATTACCTTTCATACCGAGGTTCATAAAATATTTAACAGACTTAACATGGCCTTTCTCAACCAAGTGATTCAGTTGAACAATCCCTCTTTCAAACGAGTATCTATCAAATATACTTTTTCCATTTATACATATATTCCGATTATTAAAAATAATTGGATTAATATAACCCTCCAAATATCTTAAATTACTTGTCTCTTGCCATGCTTGCAACATTTCCATATAGTATGGTGGAATATTTAAAACGAGTTTAATCTTTTTTAATTCATAATCACATAAAAAAATAAATCTACCACCCACAAACTGTAAGCAATGATCAAAAACAATTTCCATCCCAATTTTTTCTCTCCATATAAAAGACGTTTTATCCACATTATGCGCTGTATTTTAACAGACATTTCAAAATTAATCATTCTTAATCCTCCAAAGTCATAATCCTGATACATTATTGCCCCCTTAATTCTATCTTTCCCCCTCCATATAAATTCAAATTAAATTTTTGCAACTTCTTTGTATACCCAATGAGGGACAATAATGAGAGATGAAATTAGACACACACACGCACCCACACTGACACCGCACACACACTCCTCTCAAACACAATTCGACAGTCGAAATCCCCAAAACATCACATTTTGGCAATTTCAAATATCATATACGTAGATAATTTTATTTACAAGAAATGTATTTGAAAGACTTGCAATAAGACAAAAGTATTAAAAAAATCACCCACTACATTAGAAAAAAACTAGACATTTTTATCTGCACACGATGTGCTCCAATTAACAAATAAAGCCATTTTCTATGTTATTGCATAATCAGTGCTATGTATCCGTGTATCACGATGACTTAACATTTCGTAAGGCACTATTAATATTTATTTCATATTAACTGTTTATTTGCTACGCTTGTCATATACAATTTACATTAATTTCAATCGAACCCCAACATCTTACTCAAACTGATTACAAGAATATCAAAATATGTATTTCATACATTACATAAATCATAGAACCATGGAAAATGTCATTTATAAACTAGCATATCATCGTACAAAAATATTCACAAACGTTTAAGAAAAAGTTTCTTAGCTTAAAATGAGCAAATATATTACATGACGAATTGCATTTAAAGAATATTTGTCACCTACCTTAGTTTCAATTACTACAGTCATAAATATAATAATTTGTATTAAAATGATACAAATTGCAGGTGAAATAACAATGTTAATTTTAGTGATATAATAATGATAAAGTATAAATGACATTACAATCAGTAAAAACGATACATTCAACTCAATTAAAAAAATGACTCAATTAAAAATACAAAATGTATAGTGTCTATTACTTCTCATACATTTACAACTCCACACTTCGCTGCAAATGTCACTTAGTTTCATAGGTCGAATGTTACCACATAAGAAATAACATTAATCATGTATCTAGCAGAGTGAATGGTAATTAAAAAAATATTAAAATACATTTCTCTCCTTTTCTTTTAATAACGTCTTCTTATTTCCTATGGTGTCTCTTAAATATTCATGTTAAAGAGAAGTTATTATATTCATACAGAATATAAAACAGAATTATATTAAACTGACATGATGTTTTAAAATTATGGTAATTGTCATTTCTACAATTATATAGCATCCAATTTTTTAAAGAATGAGAATGTTGATTTTTTTTTCCCCTTTGTATAAAATCCCAAGTGAATATACAAAAATTAAGGTTGATAAACATATGTAATCGCCTTGATTCTGTCATCGTTGAACTATAACTTATAACGTAGTCATTACTCGAAAGATATTAATGCACCTTCACATCACACTTCATTATAATTCACTTCAATTATTGAAGTTGAATTTGATTAACTTGAAACAGATATATAGCTTGTAACGTAGTCATTACTCTAAAAATATTAATGCACCTTCAAACTTCAGTAAAAATCATTTAAATCACTGAAGTTGAATTCGATTAACTTAACACAGATGTGGACGTATTTTTTAAATAATTCAAATCCCCTTTAATTAATTAGTAGAAATAGCAGATGGAACTGTTTGAGTAAAATCATACGCTATTGATAGTATTTTAGGCAAAATTCGCGCACATAAATGTAGTTGTCTACCTCAGTAATTGAATTATTAATCAAATGAAATAAAAACGACTTATTTTGCTTTTTAAAATTGTATCTTACAAGTAGCTTAAAAACCACATACACCATAAAGTCCCTGAAAGGCACCTCTTGATCCAAATACATTTATGACAAAGGAAAACAAATGTTTTAAAAAATACGGAACAAAAAACAAGCTGCATTTTTAACGTAACCTTCATTTATGTTGATGTTATTTTGTCATTTATGGCAAAAAAACATGTCATTTTCTAATTGTAAAAAAAGAAATAGATAGTGTTAACAAACGGCATTGGACTATAATGCCATTTTCTTCATTGGGTATCTGCTGTTGCTTGACTTTGGTATTTAAATCTGACTGATAAGGCCAATGTGAATGGCGTTTATGAACCCAGTTATACAATGCTCGTACATATGACGTTCAGACTGGAGCAGTACCCTGATTCTTTATCGAGTTTTGGTTCGAAACGATGCTCAAACAAGCGTTTCGTTATTCATTTCTTTAGACGACGTACAGACCAGAGCAAATATGAAATTATCGTAGAGCTTTACGATTCTCGGGGGACGAGAACCAACGAAGCCTCCATGTCGACTGGGTCGTCGGCATGGGTCGAACTCTGTGAGGCCGTAATCTATAGGAGGTTGAGATTACCGGGTGAACCTTATGATGCATACATGTCTGAAGGTTTGTCTGACATAGCTACAAACTGATAGTTATACGCGGATCCATCGGATGTGTGCCGAGTCAAACGCCGGCCCTGTCGCCTGTGCAATCTGTGGCCAAAGGAGGAAAGGGTACAGAAAAAGAATGCAATGATTAGTATTATTGTGATCAAATGTAGTAGCGTTTGACAATCTTCATTTGAAGGGGAAGTCAACCCTGATATTAAATGGGTTTTAATAGAAGCAGAAATTTAGAGAAACAGGCTAGTGAAAGATTGAGCAAAAAACCGCTGAAAATAAGAAAGTTACGATTTTTAAGGCGCGATCAATCATATCAAAATTGGCAACTCAGTGACGTATCTTGATTATGCGTAACTAAAAAACTTCAAAAATCTATATTTACCATAAGAAAATTTGCAAACATAAATTAAATATAATTATCGCAATAGCACTATGCTTTTAAACAGCCCACTGTCATCAATAACTAAGAAATAACAGTCTATGAAATTTTATGTACATGCAGAATTAGAGAGGAACCCGCAAGATAGGTCAGTGTTGCCAATTTGTGTTTCACTGATGATATCTTAAGAATTCACTACTTTCCTATTTTTAATCCGATATTGCTCAAACTTTCACTAATTTGTTTCTCTTAATTTTCTTCTTTTATCAAAACCAAGTTAATATCCGGGTGGACTTCCCCTTCCAATCAAAGGAGAAAAGGAGGGAAAGCCCACACCCACTAATTAATTTGTTTATGATGATAATAGTAAACATTTTAAAAGGGTAGCGTCATTATTGTGAATAGAGTCATTGGATGGCAAAGTGAAAAAAGGCCGAATGGAAAAATAAAACATAATTAAAGATAACTGACACTTCAATACTCGGGAGGTTCAAAATTTACCAACTATAATCTCCCACTCTGTTGCTATAATATTGTTGTAAATCTGACACAAATAAGAGTTGGGACTTAAATAAAGCTAAAGAATATATAACGTATATAATATAAAACTGTTCCTTTTGTGTCATTTCAACGAGGCCTCCTGGAGGGATATGACCACTCTAACTTACTGGGATTTAGAATTAGAAAATGATTAATATAAAATGAAATACTGGTATATGTATATACTTGTGTACTGCGGAATTAAAGATAAAGTGGAGTTCTGGTCATGCGATTGCATTGTGAAAGAAAAGGTATGGAATGGATCAGAAAAAGTTAATCATGTAGCATGTAATTATTGGTGTGTACTGCAATGTTCTGGAGTCATCAAAATCATAAGAACTTTGGCCCAGTCTTGGTAAAGTAACAAGCACTTTATACATAAAGATGTATATGGGACTACACAAATGTTGTCGGGGCTACTTACCTTGATTTCCTTAACTAGCTATGCTCATTACTCAGCCAGTATACATTTTCTACCAAAATTGTTTGGCAAATGACATTTATTTGTAATCTTGAACAGAACTCTAGTTAATCTTTAAATGGTCAAATCTATAGTTTAAAAAATTGGTATAAGATACTGTTAAATACTAGATTATGAGCATTAATAATGATCTCCGTGAATTGACGTGACTGCTTCAAATGCAAGTTAACCATACAGGGATTAGTGTACGTGCAAAGGTTGCATTGATTGAGAGTAAAGAATAACACTCAGTTATTTTTATCTGCATTCAAATAAGTAAAGAGATAGTACGTACGAAGAGCACATACAGTAAAAGCCTAGTTTGATGACATTTAAAATAAAAATGGCTTCCTCAATTAGCAGTTCATTTGTACGATTTCATTCCCACTACGGGGAAAACAAAATTCAAAAGAAGATACAAAGCGTAATTGTGGCTCGAATAAAGGAACATAAAATGCCATAAAAATGTTGCCATGATAATGGGTTTTCCTCATCATAGAAAGTAGTTAGCCAAGCAATCTTTAACATTAGATACATGCTCATGCTATCATTGTTATGCAGTTGTCATTCACAGGTGTAAGTGAAATCGTGCTTTAAAATACTTCAAGATATGTTTTTTGCACAAGCAAAAAAAAATAGAACAAAATGCAAAAATTAACGAAAAACAACACTGTTACCATCCCTTCATGTCAAGAGAAAAAGTTTATGTCTTTGCGTCTCAGAAAATGTTCCTCTTCTCCTTTCACTTATCTCATTCTCTCTTTTCCTCTACGTTATGTCGATCTCTATTTCTCTCTATTTCTCTCTCTCTCTCTCTCTCCTTCTTTTTCTTTCTTTCTCTCCCTCTTACCCTAACTCACCCAATCTTTCTCTTCCTCTGCATCTCACTCTCCCCCTATTTCCATCGTTTTTACCACTTTCTCTATGTTCTAGACTCTCCATTATGTATTCCCTCCTCTTCCTCTCTCAACCTCTTGAAATCATATTTTACTACATGCAAAATAAGAAAAAGAAGAATCTACGTTATCTTTCTGAGAAAAATAATTAAATGAACAAAATCATAAGAGGATTACGTGCACGTCATTAGCATGATTAGAATAATAATCGTGCATAACAACTGTATTAAGTGTACACACCCACACCGAATTAGTGAAGTGAAGACATAGGAAAGCGACGCGTTCGCTTAGACTTCTTGCGGCTGTTAGAAGTAAAATATAGAGGAGTCAAACACATGGAATATAGAATGAGAAGATATTATTCATTGCACACGAGGCGTTATTTCGATTGCGTCAATACCTCAGCTGACCAAGCCAATACATGAATGTTTCCATGCGTCAGTAATGCAACGCAATGTTGCACCGTTCATTTCGCATGAATCTTGTGTGAACTTTGGTTGTGACGTCACGTTCACAAAATGCGTCAAAGACAGCTCCAATCACTGACGCAGCCTTACGCCAACAAATAGGGACTTTTAGATTTGCACGTCGACATAGTGGACTGCTACGTGTGACATCCTTTTAAGGCAATGTGATGTCCTTTTAAGGCACTGGCAGTGCCGGTAGTGCCTTGAAAGGAGGTCAAATTGCCAAGGATGTCACACGTAGCAGTCCACTATGTCGGCGTGCAAATCTAAAATCCCCTAGTGATGCCTTGTGTGCAACGGGCGTCATTTGTGGAGGTGGCGTGATATACAATGGACCATTCTCTTGACTCTAAATCCAAGGGTTGAGGGTTCGAATCCCAGCCCGGCACTCCGTCAATAGGCACAACATTAATCCACATTAATTTTGCCACTCCCGACCCAGGTGTTACTGGTACGTGGCAATTGCTGAGATATGTATAATTTTTAATACTGATGTGGCTACCCTGGGTAAAATCCAATCATTATTATTTGTCTGACGTAAGACGCGTAAGCGAGAGGAGCTGTCTTGTACGCTTATAAAGTAAATGTAGAAGGAAAAACGTAAGCAATGCTCTGACTTTCAGAGGCATAGGTCAATTGATTACGTTAGCTTGATTAAAGCAGGTAATAGCGCAACCGAAATGACGCTCCGTCTGCAACGGGCGTAATATAATTCCAATACTGGTTAAAGTGCAGCGGTACACCGTGTGGTCGATGCGGTGAGGGTGATGATGGCGGCCTCTTGTACAGTATAAAGCCAGCTTCCGCCTCTGCTAAATCATGCATGAGAAATTAATTCATTGGTTGAGAGCAATTTCCACACCCTCTTGTATTCCCTATTTAGATAATGTTCGAATCTTTTTACTATCGGGTCTTTTTGGTCGAATATTTTTCGAGATTGTGATTCATTCAAATTTTTCAAAAACCCTGATCTGCTTCTGGAAAAAAACTCAATAAGTCGATAAATAAAAAATGAATATATTTATTAATTAACTAATAAATAATAACTTTGAAGAACATTTGAACTCACGTGATCTGAATAACGAAGACGACGATGACCCAAATAAGAGAGGCGACATCGAAGAGGATCCACATGATCAGATAATGAGTCGGCGTCTGGAAAGAAAAAAAAAGGTTGAAAGAGAATACGGGTCACATATTAATAATGCAGTCACATAGTTTGGCACGCACGTTTGATTAAGAAAAGAGAAGCAACGAATCTGACATACTAAATCTTGCGATTCACTCTGATGAATGCGAGACAATTTTTTAAAGTATGTCTGTCTGACTTTTTTGATTTTGCAGTATAGTCTTCATGTATTCTTATCCCTCTTCTCTCTTTCTTCCCCTCTTCTCTCTTTATTCCCCCTTTTCTTTCTCTCTCTCTCTCTCTCTCTGTCCCCTTCCCTAAATTCCCCTCCATTTTCCCTACTCTGTTTTTTCAGTAATCTGAAATGTAATAAGTAACATAACAGATGATTATTTATTTTATCAATCATCTAACTTATTATGTTTTTAACAATCTATTATAATGCCACGCATCTGCCTCAATATCGTCGTTTCTCTTTCTCTCCTTTCTGTCACCTCTCTCTCTCTCTCTCTCTCTCCCCCCCCCCCCCCTCTCTCTCTCTCTCTGTCTCTCCTTCCTATTAATTCATGACTATGATATATGTATAGATTTGTAACACATTTTTGTTTGTGTGATTTTACTTTGTAAACTCCATGCAATTCAGCGCTTGGGCTGCCATGTGAATTTGAAGAAAATAACCAAATGTCAATTCAATTCAATAACAATCACCCCTTTATAGTATGAAAAGTTACAAGTCCATATTAAATCTCAAGATGATTAAACGTTTTCTTCAAATGTCCACTTCTCCTAGATCAGGTTGAGATGTCCAGTGTACTTGTATCTTTGATTTTAAACAACGTCGGGTCGTCAGATTGAGGGCTTTACAATTAAACTGTAAATAAGGTCTCCATCTTCAAGTGTAACGTGTTTTGTTAAATCATTCTCATTCAGTTGTATAATCAAGCTCGAGGGCCATGAGTAGCTGAATTGGCGTATCCGTACGTAGCCATCGTTTCTGCCGCCGATCACGGGCGTGTGACGTATGAGCGGAGTGACACACACAACTAGGATGGCTGGCTAAAGACTCGGTCGGTACTCGTGGTCCCTATGTTTAATTTTTTTCAGATATATTTATTCAATTTTAGAGCATTTATGACTTTACTATCGACACGAAAAATTGATACCAGTTATTTATTTTTTGATGACTAATTTTAGTTTGATATATTCGAAATAGACATAAAAAAAATCTGAAATTTGCCGATTTTCAAATCGAGCACACACTGCAGCAACAATCGTATACTAAACGCATCACCTGAATATAGATCACATCATGACGGCTGTGTTTGTAGCTGTGTTTAAAGAATTTAAAAACTTTAATCGCCGCAGCCATTGCCTAAACAGCTCTGGTTGTTAGGAATCAGGTGGAAGGACTTCTCGAGTCCTTTCCCGGAGGTATTTTTTACACCCAAACGCTTGGCAGTACACCATCTTCTTTGCGATAGGTACACACATGCATACACAATTCCTAATGCAGTTACCCTCGAACACGTCACAACTAGACAGGGGAACAGGCTTAGGCCGTGAAAATGGTGATTCTAACTGTGGTACACGACAAGACGACGCGTGTCATATTAAATTGTTAATAAAACCACCTCTGAAGGCCCCAATGAGCGAGTTTTAACCTCAATAACGCAACCTGATATATACTGACCCAGCCCCCCCCCCCCCCACCCAACACATCGTACTGTAGATCCGACATAGTTCAATGTCCTCATTCTCCTCTCCTCTTGTTTTTCAATTTTCAATTAATTTTTTTTTCTCCACTAAAAAAAAAAATCATTCTAGTTATGTTTATAAAATAAAAAGGACTTCAGTAAAGAATTGATTTTCGCCATAACCAAAAACAAATTCAAATGTACCCCTTTGAAAGACTTACAAAATATACTTACATAAATTCCTTACATATTGTTTTTTTTGTCATTGTGCGATGTAAGCCGTACACAGACCACTCAGACTTGCATTCAGTGTCTCAAGGTGGTATGTACTCTTTCAAATACCGTATCTCGTATAAAGTACGATATAAGAGGGAAAAACCCATCTACATTCTTTCGACTGGCGAGTTAGGTTAAAGTCATTGACGTAAAAGGGGGTGGGGCACGATAACGCCACCCCAAAGAAAAACATAATGATGAGCCTATAAACAATATTTGTTTTTTTTGGATAGTTAAGATATACTAAAATGGGCCGGTAGCGCACCCCCTTCACTTCCGCCAGTGTTTATTTTCATTTGTCGTTAAATTATTAATTAATTTATTCATTTATTTGTTTAATCTTAAGGAAATTGGATTCATGACTCCGTAACCCTTGATATATTTTGCCTAAGCAGACCATTTACCCCCACGTTACTACAAAACCTACTCGCTAACCGCTTTATCCATGGTACATTTTCTTTTATAGTACCCACAGGCTTAAACAAAGCATGAAACACCAGGTTCAATGACGAAAAGCTTACGGGTGATTCGCCAGTTTTATGTGCAGAAAAAGATCGAACCGTTCATTGAAAGATCACGAGTGTCCATGATAAAAGTTAAAAGTTATATTTTTTTTAATTTTCAAAAGCAAGTTTAATTATAAGGACGCCCCTGTTAGTTCTGTCCATTGTTCAGCCTTCAAAGTTGATCATATCATCCCTCCTATCCTCGCTCTTTTACTTCAGCCTTTACCGGTGATCTTGATTCATTTGGCAAACAATTCATCCCCTATTAAATCCACGACTGTGCTTATTAAGTTCAGGAAATTATATCACAGTATTTCTTTGGAGTGCTTAACGAGATGAAATTAGATCATAATCGATAAAATATTACAAAGCCTGCACAATGACCTCGATACAGGGATATTGCTGTTTGGCGAAGAAATGTCCAGCCTCACATAAAAGGCATATTAACACTGCCATAATACATTCAGTTTATTGTAAAGGATCGTTCAGATATGACTTGGCAGAACCAAAGCCGTTTTTTTTTAAATGAAGACGTAAAGTTCAAAACGCTTCAAATTTCTGTATCTTATAACACGGAGGGAGCTTTGTGAATTGAATATGTGTTAGTCCTTTGTTGCTGCGCGCAGGTGACATTAATTTTCCCGGAAAAAAAAGGGAAAAAAAGAAGGAAAATCTGAACGAGCCTTTGTTCTTCTTTCTCTGATCTAACACAAACTGTCAACTCGTTCATCGATTTACCTTGAGAGAAAACATTGTTTCTAAAAATACATACATTTCCATGTTACACAATTGCAAAGATTTCAAAAAGCATGGGCGATTATTCTTTGTATTCATTTTCTCCATTTGCATTCCTCGCTACCTGCAATGTTTCTTCTTGCCATGCAATACATAATACATTCAATGCCATAGGAATATAATGTGCATCAATGCTGATAGCTGAACTTCAAACGTCAAATAAATCGAATCTATAAAACCATCCTCTGCCCATGCAGGTAAAGTAAGAAGACACTCGGAAGGAACAAAATTATCGCTTGGGCGCCTTATTCAACCTTGATCATGTAAAACCGAGAGAAAAGGCTTTTCTTCTCCTCCTCCTCCTCCTCCTTCTTCTTCTTCTTCTTCTTCTTCTTCTTCTTCTTCTTCTTCTTCTTCTTCTTCTTCTTCTCTTCTTCTTCTTCTTCTTCTTCTTCTTCTTCTTCTTCTTCTTCTTCTTCTTCTTCTTCTTCTTCTTCGTCTTTTTCATCATCATCATCATCATCATCATCATTTTATCATTATTATACTCATTATTGTTATTATTGTCATTATAATTATCATAATTAATATTGCCATTATTATTATCATAATTAATATTGTCAGTATTTGTATCATTGTCATGTTTATTGTTAAAGTAATTATTCATTACTATAATCATTCCCATTGTTATTATCATGATTATTATCATTATTATCATATTTAATATAATTATTATTGTCAGTATTATTATCATCTTTATTATAATTATTATTATTATCATGTGAACATCGTGATCACAATATTGTTAGTGCTATTATTTTGAGAAATAAAGAGTATATAACCAGCTAGAATTAAAGCGAATTCAAATTCATTTTTCCGTAACCAAGCAGTGCGAACAGAAATCCGACCTATATCAATATTGGACGTCAGAAATTATCTCAATCCTTGACTGTACATTCCACCAAATTATTCGATGAGACGACTTTTTTAATTTCGACGTTTCATATGATAGTTTGTTAACGGACCCTTGATTGAGGAAATTGGATTCTAATTACAGAAGATGAAAGGCTGCAGTAAACATAAACATAGCTACACAACAACGAGTTCATAACCAGCAGATGTTTTGTTTCCATGGAAACAGACACAGGTTCACGTTTAGACATTGTTTTTTATTGCTTTATTCCGTAGAGGTGAAAAACCTTTGGGTTTTTAGTTTTTTAGATTTCAGGTTTTTGTTTAAAGAATATGTTAATATTCTGTGCTTGTTTTCATAGTTCAACATTCAAGCTTATATTTACGTCATTGCTACTTTTGTATGGACAGTGTTGCAATAAGCTATTTCTGAAAATTAAATTTTACATTTTTGGGGCTTTTACAGATATGCCTTCATGTCAAGTTCACCATTAGTAGACATACTGTAAAATCCTCTGACACACTATTTTTTTAAGCAGTGGCGTATCCAACCCTTGGCCTCAGGATGGGCAAAATATTTCAACTTACGGTAAATCTAATTCCAGCAAGGAAGCCACTTTATTTTAGGAGCCCTGGTTGCAAGAAGAGGATTTATTGCCCCAAAAGACAGCTTTGGGGAAGGAAAGAGGAAAGCTAGAATGGACATATTAAGAATTGTTGTTGTCTGTTATGTGCTTTCAAGAGCAACATTACTGTACTTAGAAATATGACAAATGGTTCTCTTACCTGAAGAATATGGTCGTTCTTTTTTAAATGTTGGTCAGAAATATGTCAGCCCCCTTTTATCCCACTTCTAGTAAGCTAGGGATTTGTTTCCATGGCAGTAATGAACACATAATCAGGCAGGCTGAGTAAGCACGTGCGTGTATAAAACGTGGCGAATAAGAACAACCGGTTCAGGGTTTGACAACTTATTTTACGCACATTTGTTTTCAATCTAAATATTCGTTACTAAGAATCAGGGGCGGTTTTAACCCCCCTTGGGCAGCCAACAGAGAAAAAAAGAAAATAAAACAATAAAACGGCGCGATTTTTGGAAAATCCTGGATCCGCGACTGGGTCAACCCCCCCCCCCCCCCCCTTTGGAAAAAAGCTAGATCCGCCCCTGAGAACAATTGTATTTTAGAAACTCTGATGTTGGAATACAGATGACGTAACTCATATCCTCACTCTCCAATACATCCACGATCCGATTTGTCTTTTTCATAACAAGACAAATGCCGAATTGTGTCTCGCCCACCTGAGGCCAAATAATAGAATATTCCCAAAAAGCATCCCTGACTCAAGTTATCTTTTACTGATAGTTGTGATTGAAAATAAGAGGTGTCGTGGTCGAGTCGATACGTCACCGGACTGTGGATCACAAGGACTACGGTTCGAGTAGCGGCACTAATGTCCTTTGGCAAGACATTAATCTACACTTTCCACATCGATGTTAATGGGTATCTAGCAGAAATTAATTCCTTGAAATGCTAGAGTGCTGTAATGGCTCACGCTTGAACTGATGTTTTTCTATCATGATATTTCTTACTGAGAGAGAGTGGGAGGGCGGTGTTATCTTTACTTAACAAATCATGCTCGTCTCAAAGCAAAGATTATATACTACCAAAGCCGATAAACTGCCAAAACATTACTCGTATTAGAGAGAATATAACCTTGACCAAGAGATATGATATCATTTTCACTTGTAGTAATTAAATCCACTGCGAAATTGCCACTTAGATAATTATATACGGTACAAGGTTATGAAATAATGAAAAACAGAATCAGAGTCAAGGATAAGGTAGAAGATTTTGGTAAGGTATAACAGCTTGATATTGAACTTGAGAACGATTTGATAACAGTACTGTTTGAATCTAATTTTATCAGCGGGGCTTGGTAGCGAATTATTTTTTCCCAAACAGGTTTGCCAATGCTAAAATATCCGGTCATCTGATTGGCTGATATGTTACGTCATTAGCAATGACGTAACCGTTAGGGTGAGTGATAGGGTTGTGGAAATCATGCAGAATCACTTTTTATCAACCCATCGTTGGCTCAATCGGTAAGGACAGCGTGTAACTAATAGCACTTTGAAGTTGACTTGAGGGTTCAAATCTCAGTTAATTCAGTTGTTTTGCCTTTATAAATAGTGAGGCAAAGCAATAAATAATCAAAGTCTAATTGTTTGTGACCACTTTCCAAGCTGCTAATGACGTAGAACATATCAGCCAATCAAAAAACGGAAATATAAGAAATTGCAAACCTGTTTGGGAATAAAGATTTCGCGGCCCGGTAGGCTCATAAAGAGATACAGAAAGATATTTCTGTCTCTTTCTCTTTAAATTCTGTCTCTCTCCTGCACCCAGCAATATGTGTATTTACCTTTCTCTTTACATTCACCCCCTTCGTATCTACATCTACCCGTTCATGGGATCAGGAATCGTTTTTAACATTTATCAGAAACCAAAGTTTTGCTAATTTTAAAACGATCGAAGCTCAACTGCCCTCAATGATTATATGCATGGTAAAGAGATGTTTCTTGCTATAAACTTGTTTGTTTTGTTTTGTTTTGCCTTGCTTAGTATAATGTAGTATAATTTAATATGGGCATAGCTAATTCTAATTTATGTACATTTTGCTTCATAGCCTCTGTTGAAAGTATTCCACACCTGTTTTGTGAATGCCATGTTAAGCATCAATTCATTCAAGACTTCCAAAGCTCTATTCTAAACAACGAAGTCCTTTGCAGAAAAAATGTCCTTTATGTTTGGTTTCCCAGATGGTACGCAATCTATCTTTAATTTTGTCATTTTATATGCAGAACACTTTATATTCTCTGCGAAATATAAAAGGGAACGGCTATCTTTGATTTTTTTTTAAAGAAGATGCGTAAACGTTTTTATGAAGTTGAGCGGGTTCTTTCTATCAAACGAAATAAATTTGTTGTATTACTAGATAAATGGAGAGATGTGCAACGGATGTAACAAAGTTTGTTTAACCGATTTGTCACAACATGTTCATCGTTTAAATATATTGTTTTGTTCTTGCTCAAGAATGATTGAATACATGTTTTCTTTAGAAGATTTTTTTGTTTAGTATTATAATAGTGTAATTTAGCTCTTACATTAGGCTTCAAAGAAAGAAAAGATGGTGGAAGTGCGTGACGGGTGCTTATTGAAAATGTTTCAAGGGCTATCGAAGGAGAGCAATAACTATTATGCAAAAACATATCTTCACAATTTTTAAAGACTATTCCTAAGAAATAAGTTCTAGGATCAAGGTCCAGATGCTATTAAGTGTTACGTAACCACGCCAGATGATGCTCAAGGCGCCAAGCAAAGTCCTCAATTGGTATTCACTAGCTTCTCGTAGAGACTAGCTTTTGTGTTCATTTGCCATGAAGTGTTTATACGGTCTATGGAATTGTTCTATCTATATATTCATCTAAGTATCTTCTCCTGGTTCGGAGGTTGATTGCAACATCTCTCCATTTCACTCCCTCTAGGTCTACTTCCTTCTACTCTTCCTTCCAATACATCCTTTAAGAGGCTTTGGTGCCTTTTAACATGACCAAAGTATTTGATTTTTCTCTCCTTAACTAATCCTAAGAGTATAATTTGTTTACGTCCTGCCATGTGCAATATCTCTTCCAATATGGAATTGTTCAGCTCTGCTTAAAAAAACATGCTCATCAATCCTCGCCGTCCCCACACTCTGTACTTTCGCCATCTTCCTTCTCCTACTCATCCTCTGTTCTTCTCTCCTTCACGGCGACTTTCAAGACTTTGGGACACTCTTCCCATCAGTGTCAAAGATGAGGCAGTGGTATCCTCTCTGTCTACTTTACTTCATGTCTCAAAAGCAGCAATATAGATAGTGCCTAGGTGTGGTACTCATCTGGTTAAATCTATATTACCTCACTCTATACTCTCTGACTAATTTCCGTTTATTTTTCTTTAATAGATATCATGCCATGATGCTGTATTATACAAAATATACATTATAACAATTATGCAAGTATCGAATTAGATTTGTGAATAAAATCTTAGTCGAGAGCGATGCATAAATATTATTGTATTTTATTATCCTTATCAAATTATGGTATAACGTCGCTATGCATTGTAATTACACGGGCTTCAGTTTCGGAGACCATAGTTAAGTATACTGGGCATTCGACGGAATAAACTTCTATGTTAGGTACGTATATTTCAAACCAGTCTACAGAGACTACACATGGGCAAAATATTATCGGGTGGGGATTCGAATCCATAAACTCTTGCTTAAAGGGATAGTTGAGTTCTGTTTTCAGACCGCAAATGCCTTCAAAGTGCAGGTTATTGCTCTTATTCTTATCTGTGACATTTCTAGTGCCCTTTTAGAACCTAAAATTGCTATGAAGGTAATTTTAGACCCCAAAATATGTGAAATTTAGCCAATACGATCATACCAATTCAGCTCCACTTAAAAAAAAACACGGTGACCGTTAATTAATCATTAAATTAAAAATAACAATACATGAGCCGGCTAATTGTGGGTAATATAAGCAACACGAAAATGCCAACAAAAAAGCCAACATCGGCATTGGCTAAAATACGACGTAAAAGGCGTTATTTCGTTTTTTTTTCAACGGTTTTTTCAAATTTTTCTAAATATCTAATATTTGTGGTGGTACACAAGTATTAGAAATCGTTTTATTTCAGCCGTCTCTGAACGGATTTTGATCAAACAAAGATGATTTTGTCATTTAAATATTATGTTCTTTCAAATTTGACGCTCAGTTTTTCATGATCTCACAATTTTTTTTTTGTTGTGTAGCGCCCTCTGCAACAGAACTCAACTATCCCTTTAAGAGTCCAGTGAATGAACCACTGTAATATTTTTTCTTTATTTGCGTTATGGCGTTTGGGTAATAGTGAGAACTGGATTTCGGTGCCTCCCATCATGCGCCTGTGTAGGTTATATAATTATCCACAAGCCTTGCACTATTCTTGGTTGTTTGTTTGTTTGTTTACTTGGTTAAACCTTATTCATTTCTTATTCAATCACGTTGCCGGAGAATCAAAAATGAAAATGGAACGACTCCAAAGCCATTTCTTCTTGGCCAAAATGTTGATCCCGTTGTAAGAATATCGGGGCTATGGTAAAACGAACATAATAATTGATCACTTTCGACATTTTAACCTCCATTAAAATGTTCCCACGGCGATAACACCTACCCTTACTTCTCAGAAACGATTTATTTTCAGGACGCAAATCTCTTTTTCTTGTACTGTAAAAAGACAATTTCCGCCAATCGGCGATACATACCAGCTGCCAGACTAACGAATTGTGTCCGCTCAGCGTGTGAACTGATGACGTCGTGACAGAACCTGCGCCTGCGCACCAGTAGTATTGGAAAAGCCACGCCTCATTCACTGTCCATACGTTTGTTGTTACGTTGTTCTCAAGGGCAGTTCTGAAAGGTAGTAATGGGATTAATTCGATTGATTAATTGAATTCAATTGAATCAATTTATTCAATAGAACATGCAATCAAAACGTTGGTATTGATATTGACGTTTGTTATCTCTGCGTTATTGAACGGTTATTAATGTGATTAAAACTAATGTGTTTGATTCAAAACTAAATGTGGTTCATGGGTATGATGAAGCACGATGTTGAAGAGATATTTTCGTAAATTGAATTAAAAGAACGATTGACGTTGTCTATAGCCTCTTGATAAATGATGAAATTATACATAGCTCCCCCCCAAAAAAAATGCATGGCGTAATGAAACCTGTGGCCAATAGTAATTAAGTATTTCTCAAAGGCAGGGTGGCAAAGACTTTCGAAAATCAAGACAATCTAGGCAATTATAATATTCTTGTCTTTCACTTAATGAAATGGGCGAATATTAAAATGACGTATTACGTAATCTGAAGAGGAATTCTATGAAATTTACGATAGACTATTAAAATTGCTTTCGAGTTTTTGCGATTGTGATTGAATGCGACTGATTGCTTTTTAATCACAATTGCCTAAGATCGATGAAAGGCACAAAGTAGATATTTACAAAAAAAAGAAAAAAAAAAACCCTTTGTGAACATTTAATAGTAAAGGGGTAATCCACACTTATATTAAATTGGTTTTAATAAAAGCAGAACAATTCGAGAAAATCACTGTTGAAAGTTTGAGCAAAATCTCATTAAAAATAGGAAAGATTAATTATTAAAGTTGTCTTGAGAATTTCATAAACTATCATTTTCTTAGTTATTGATGACGGAATAGATTTGTTTCATACAAGGATTGTTTAGAAACATATTTGCAATAATCTTATTTAGGTTGCATGTATGATTGACAATTTTTCTTGAGGGAAAATATAATGTTGTTCTTATTTCTTCTTTTTTTGTACAGGGAAAATGGGAAGGAAACTCGCAATATTGGTCAGAGTTGTCAATACGTATTTGATCGATTACACCTTCAAATATTCATAACTTTCTTATTTTTCCAATCCAATCCAATCCAATCCAAAAGATATTTGATATAGCGCCTTTTCCTTGCAGTTACAAAGCGCTGCACACACGCTCCACAATGTTTGGGCCACTTAAAAACAAAAGTTAGACACTTCTCAGAGATCAGTAAAGTATATTGTAGGCTGATAATAAGTAATTTCTAGCAGAATAGATGTGACTTGAGTAGTTTCTTGAACTGGTCAACAGATGAGGCCGTCTGCACAGCAGTAGGTAGTTGCTTCCACAGGTTTGCTCAAACTTTCACTGACCTGGTTCTATAATTGTTTCTGGTTATATTAAAACCAACTTAATATCGAGGTGACTTCCCCTTTATTGACGGAGCAACCCGTATGTAACAACGGTGACATATAAGCCATTGGAGAGGCCGTTTCTAAAAGCGTCGCGTTTTGTGGCAGTTTGTACATAGAAGCAAAGAGTTCGAAACGATACAAAAATGGTACCTCTTTGAGTAACATCCTTCTTGTTGCCGTTGGGGGTAATCTGGTCTGCAGAGGTAGTATGACAATTTTAAAGGAAAATGCCGCTGCTTTCAATTTCTTACCTGACGGATTGAAAGGCGATATCATTGTAGACATTCTGAATGGTTCGGTTATCATAGAGTTGAATAAAGAAGACGTAGTGAGGACCGTTAGGCGCTGGCCAGTAGGTCTGTAGCGGGAGAAAATAATCAAACAATAATTAGAAGAGATTAATATAAAAGGCTGATGTAGGTAAAGAAAATGAGTTGAACTGATTAAGAATCGAACTGACGTATACATATCTTTAAAAATTGATATTAATTTTACATTAATCATTTCTAATTGACTTTCGCGTTCTGAAATTATTTTATCAGGAACGGAAGCAGTGTCCCCCATACATTTTGTTCTTATCTCTTCGTTACTGTTTATCATCATTACATAATTATACCCTTTGTCATTGTAAAATGAATGTCTTCTCAATAAAGTCATTGGGACATTCATTACATAAATGTCGTCCTATTGTTACGTCATGTCCTCATTTCCGTATCAAATTGTGAACAATGAACACTACATAGACGTCTCTAAGAGAATCTAAATCTAATTGACCCAGTTAATAAAGACATTATTCGATTCCGTCATAAATAATTTCCATTATTGCTTTCGGTATTTTATCCTCATTCATGAATTGCAATTGACAAGTCCATGAGTCCCCCAGATAATCAACACTGAACCTTGACAATCTTCAGTTTTACTTTCATCACATTAAATGTTTCCCTTCTGTTCGTTTTGTCTTTCATCACTATTCTTTCTTCTCTCTTTCTTTCTTCCCTTTTCTTCCTTTCTTTCATTCTTTCCTTGTTTTTCTTCACTCTTTTCACTACCTACTTCCTTGCTCTCATTCTCTCTTCTTTCTTTCCTCTAGTTCTCATTACACAGTTTTGTTGTTAGATTATATTTTAAGGCAATTCAGTAAAAACTCCCCCCCCCCTCTATATCTCCCGCCACTCCCCTCCCACTCTCTCCCTCTCTCTATCTCTCGCCCCCTCTCACTCTCTCTCTTTCCGGTATGTTTGTCAACTGTTCGTTATCATAGCACAATTACCGAATTCATTTCACTGCCCCTTTTTCATCATGTTTTGGCATTTGAATTCACAAAACTGTTAATATGCAAGTTAGCTAGAGAGAGGTCACTTGAATATAAACAGAGTTGCAATTAAATGTAAATTTACGTAGTAAACGAATTTACTTTTTTTCTGTGACAACAAATGCGCTCGATGCTTTGATTTGCATTTAATGTAATCACTATTTGAAAGAAGCTACAGAGATTACTTTTGGATGAAATGAATAAATTGAAGTGTAAACTCCTCGATCTATAGCAAACGAGATCATGCTCTCTAAATCTAAATACTTCACAACTTAAAAGATTTAGAACCAAATTTCTTACGAATTCACTGGGATCGAGCCCGATCTCCTTGGTGATGACATCAATAGTGGTATTGAGCCATGAGGTTGCATACGGATGCTCGCTAGGGGGCGGTCTAACGTCAAAGAGGAGAGATTTCTTGCGAGCAAGCACAATGTTAAACATCTCAACCATGGACAAAATCCCCTGTTGACTAAACTCTTCTTTCTCCTCGTCAGACACAAACCATGCCGTCAGGAAGGGCTTTTTCTATAAGAGACAGGATAAAGATACATTTATGTTGTGATATTCATTCAGTCTTTCCAAAGCAAAATCCAAACTCTATATATTGTAAAGCCATATCTGAAAACGAAAACCATTGATGTTGTAAAAAAAAAAACTGAAATTCACTACAGCTGTTGTATTGATGAGTTAATAATCAGCAGGTCATAAGGAATGTAATACATCACATTGTTTCACCATGATTCTATTTAATTTATCGATTTCAACCGGAGTTGTTCCATTTAAATATAAAATTGGTAAAGCAGTACCTGTCCATAAAAAAGAATGACATTCAAAATGAAAATGATTATAGGCCAATATCTATACTTCCATATTTTTCAGAAATCACAGAAAGACTCATCTATATTAACCGTATGTATTGTTATTCATGCAAGATCTCTCTCATCAATAATCATTGATCTTAATGATTACCTAATTATGTCTTTCACAAAAAAGGGTGAGTGCAATTGGTATTTTTTTTATAGACGGGCAAAGCGTTTTTTTTAAAAAATAAAATCGGCTTTTCCATAGTATTGGCTACTCTGTACTCTTATGAGATTAGAGGCTTACCACTTCTTTGGTTTAAGAATTATTAATATGATAGAATCAAGTTTTTGACATTCAATGGTGTTTTATCCTATCCTTTAAACATATTATGTGAGGTACCCCAGGGTTCGATCTTTGGACCACTTCTATATAAATGACCACCCATACTCTTCTGATATATTGAAATTCATACTCTTTGCTGATTACACCAATATTCTAATAAAATTACATGACTTCTGGATGTAACATCTTGAATGTTAAGTTACAAAAGTTTCACTTTGGTTTAAATGTAACAGACTGATTATGAAAGCTGTACAGTTTTACTTTTTAGATCTATATCTGATCTAAGGGGAAGTTTTACAGTTAAAACAAAAACCTAGCGCACCGGGCGGTCCGAACTTTTAAAAGCCCTGAATTAGGAAATTCGACCATGCATGTGTATTATGTGTTCTACAGCCTAGGATGTAGTGTTGCAAAATAATAGTATTTGGAAATACCTTCTTTTTTCCAACATCAGTTCTACTTTAATTTAAACATAATGCTTACCCTAGCAAACCATGACCCCGCATCGAGCTCTCTTAACTCATCCATCGTGAACATATCTGCTGGCTGGCGGTAATTCTCAGGAAAAACATCTATGGCATTGGTGGTACGAGTAAGAATCTCATCATGGAAGACGTATGGTATGCCATCGAAGCTGATAAGTAAACAAATAAACAGCAAAGTAAACAAACATGTAAACAGATTGACGATTCAACAAAGAGCCAGTGAGGAAAACATTTTATGGTTGATTTCAAATGATGTTTGCTGTGTTATACGTAAGGATTTCAAGACTAATAATAAACAAATAAAAAAAAAGTTGACAAAAACAGGTAAACACACATAAAAATAGTTACATTGGTGACTCGGGTTAGAATCTCATCATGGAATACATACGGTACACCATCAAAGCTAAAGGTAAACGAATATTGGGTGAGCAAACAAAAAAACATATAAACAAATTTACAAATACACGGTAAATATTTCGGAAAGACATCCACTACATCGGTAGTTCAGGTAAGATTAGAACCCATTAAGAAACACAAAGTCTCCGGCGACCCAGCCCCCCCCCCCCCCACAATAAAAAAGTATTTCACATTATTCAGATGTATATTTGATCAGAAATTCGAAAAGGGGGTGCATGTTTTTTTTTTTTTTTTTTTTTTTGGGGGGGGGGGGGGGGGAGGGGTGTACAATTTTACTAGAACAGCTGAAGACAGCAATTTATGGACAACCTATTGTCTCAAGGTCTAGTTTATTGTCGCCTACAACGCCCTCCAAGCTATAGGATATTTAGTGCATAGTGAATTTAAAGTATGCCAGTTGGGCAGTGTGTCAAGGATTCACGTTTTCACTACATGTTGCATGTTATGCAAGTGATGGCTCTCATCTTCCTGTCAGAGAAGCAAAATTGCCATCTCCATACAATAAAAAATAATCACTAATTGGGACACTTCGAGGAAATCTGCTGATAATATTAGTTGAAATTTAAAAAAAAATGTTTTCCACATGATAAAATGTGCTTTATGATGTCATGGAAGTGTCAGTGTTCAATTTAGAATTGAATTATAGACACGTTAGCAAGCAGTGACAATGGTTAGGTCCGCACGACAGTCGGTAGACTTAAAGGCCGTGTAGCTTGGTATGATACTGGTTAACGCCATCTACGTCTCCTTTTGGACAACTGCACGTAAACGAATGGACTTGATTTAAACGGTAGTCAGCGATTTAATCTCGACATGGTCAGCGTTCGCGAAACAGACCGAAGTACGACACGCACGTGATTGCTGCGGTCACGTCGTACACCCGATTCGCCCCGAGTCAGGCCACGGGAAAGACACATAGTCCCGTCAGTTTACACCCCCTTTAAGTTTAGGTCGCGGTTTTAAACTTCGAGGATTCATTTTGGTTACAGATCGTGTGGTCGCACTCGTGGTTATGGAAATAAAAGTTTACTCTTATTTATAAACCACAAGCAAAATTTATTTATGAATAATGATGACGATAGTGTCTGAAATCCGAAGGCATAACAAACAAACATCATAGCGCTCACAAAGTCAAATATCTAAAGAAAAACAACAAAAACTAAAAACTAAATGTAGATCATATTATTACTAGGGGAAAAAAAGATTCAAGGGGATCTCCTCTAGGAATAAGGCCAAACAAGTGATTTCTCTGATACAATTCCTGAGTGAAAGGCGATCAACTCATCATAAGATTCTTCGTGCCGTAGTCGAGTGGTTTGAATACCTCGATGGAGATGTGTAGGTTGTGGGTTCGTCGGTGTCCTGGCATTGCACGTGGCATGTTTAATGCAGATTTTATTAACCAGTTATTCGATGTTTGATGGTTATTTTAGCTGACTACTAACAAAGCATGCCTATGCTTGCAAGAAAGCGACCGGGGTACCGACGGCTTTAAGTCCTCTCCGAGGGACTTGGTAATGAGGATAAGTGCCATACCAAAGGCCACAAGCACATTGATTTGGCTTTGAACCCAGGACCTCCCGGTTACGAGACAACTGCTCTACTACTGAGCCATCGCGCCTCCTTATGTATACATGACGTCTCTTAATTCACCTAGGTGTACACGAATGTGTACACCGGTAAAGTGCAAACATCATTTTTTGAACGCGTAATCTGTGTGTGCCTCAGTGTAAAAGGGTAACGGGCTGAAATGCTCCACACGGAGTTAAGAATGTGCAAATATAATGTGAATTTTATATAAACTTAACGATGATAAAGGTGCATATGACATCCGAAACAAACAAAAAAAATGAATAAAGCAGACAAACAAAATCACGAAAAACCCGATTGAATAACAAACAAGGAAATACAATTTGAAACATGAAGCTGTCTAAATATACAGTTCTTGATTAAAGATTAAATTGGTAAATTTTGAAGGAACAAAATGTATGGAGATTTTAAGTGCCTCGTCGTAATGTTTTTTGATTAAAGGTAAAGACCAGTATTGGAAACGCCCCAATTTCAAAAAATGAAATGGAAGCTCTCATTACCAATCATGTGAAAGAATATGTTTTGACTAATACATGATGATAAAAAATTTGCCGGGAAACCGCCTACTAATTCATATATTTGGTAAATTTGTTTCTATGATGGTCTGTGAGAGATATAGGATAGTCCCATATACATCTTTCTGTGTATAGTGCTTGTAACTTTACGAAGAATGGGCCAAATTTCTTATCATTTTGATGATTCCAGAACCTTGCAGATGCTAGATGATCAACCTTTTCTGATCGATTCCACAACGTTTCTTTCACAATGCAATCGCATGACCATAACTGGTCTTTACCTTTAACGAAAAATTGGGGTTATTACCTAATTCTAACATCTGACTCTATTCCATGGGCTTCGTAGTCATCTAGAGCGATCATGAAGGAGATATTGGTGTTTTCAGGAGCAATCTACAAAGAACAGAAGAAAAATTGATAATTCATGAATTGACTTATTCACTACCCATCCATGTTGCTGAATACGTAATGTAGAGTTGTTCAGTTTAGACATACAACTCTTTTATTATTTTGCATGAATCTGATAATTTCGAAGCTTATAAAAATTGATTTTCTATGCATGCACTAGTTTTTTTCTTTAGATTTTACTTCCAGCAAAGATTTCGAAAGATGCTAAACTTTTTTGTTTTACTTGTCTTTTTCAAATCAGGCCGTAACTGTTTACAGTTTCCCTTTTTTAACAGATCAAGCATAGCAATGAGTACCAAAAAAAAAAAATGGCACTAGATATACTTCATCCTGCCGAAGGGACAACATACTAATACTTCTTCAGTGCCTTTGTAAACAAAGAGGAGTAGTTTAGCTGGGAATATCCTTTTGATGCTGGATCATGATGCAAGGTGATTGGTTGAAAGTTGATGTGACGTAAATAGCGATACAGACCAATAAGAAAGGTCCGTCTCAAACTTTAATATGATAACACAGATAGAAACATGCCTCTTCCGCACCTTTGTGAACAAGGAGGTGGGGCTTAGCGGATTATCCCAGTGATGCAGTGTAATAATGTAAGGTGATTGGATGGAAATGAATTCGACATCATTGCCGCAATGGCGAATTAGAAACACCCACCTCAAACTTAAATACAATATCATAGATTCAGTGATAAGAAACATACCTCTTCCGCCCCTTTGTGAGCAAAGAGGAGGGGCTTATGAGGGTTATCCTCATGATGTTGTGTCATAATGCAAGGTGATTTGATGAAAATCGGCGTGATGTAAAGAACGATTAGGACCAAGAAATACCAGAAAGATGCATCGCGAATCGGGATACCTAAAAAAAGAAAGGTAGAAGGTCAAAGAACTTTGGATAAATACTTATCGATAAAACGTTTACAAATTGCGTGTCTCTTTGTTTATGAATTCAACAAAATCTTAAAGTAGCCACACGAAGAAATCAAAAGTGTTTTGAATTGATGCAAAACTCATATCATTGCGAAGGGGAAGCCTTGCCGATCAAATACAACAACTCTTCTCTTAAAAATATGTTTGGGGCCCGCAGTAATCAACTCTCAAAAATGTTAGTTTTGAGATCCAGATTTTCTGCCTTCAGCGGTTCTTTGTAGAACGTCAATATTTGTGACGTCACATACGGGACATGGCTGACTAGCTGCATACTGCTACACGGCACTAAGCTGTTCGTCCAGTGTGTGACGTCACAATTCAGAGCTCGCTACGCGTGTGTGTTTGACTTACGTTCAGGGGCGTTCGGGGGTCTAAGGAGGGTCTTGAAAATTCCTTTTTACGCCTTTCCATGATATCTATATGATTTTTCAGCAAATTGTTCGTGTTTTTCAAGAGAAAATCTTTCCATCCACATGTAATTTGTTCTAATTATGAGTTGTTAGTGAATTTTCTTTGTGTAGCTCCTTTAAGATTATCCAATCTTCCATTTTTTATAATGGCTTGATTTTCTGGAATAACATACTAAAAATGAAATAGTGAGACATTGAACCGATTGCATAAACAGTATCTTGAATCAATCATGTAGAATTAATTTGATATTGAATAATTTGTCTTAATTATGTTTGCATGCATCTCAACGGGCATTTGCGTTTAAATCACCTGCCACTACAATATACTATAATGAATTGTCAAAACAAATTATAAAGCTTTTTTTAGTGGAACATAAGTGATTTTTTTTTTTTTTCAGTCGATTATAAAAGGATTTAAACCAATCCCGTATATATTTCCCAGGGCCCTGCATGTTCATAAAACTTGTTATCAATCACAAGTGCTAAATTTCTATGACAAATTTGCTCTCAGCCAATCAAATGCCACGATTTCAGTAGCTTCTAAAAGTTAATGTAACTTGTTATCGATAACAAGGTTAATGAAACAATGACGGCCGCCAACAGATGGCCACAGATGGCCGATTTAATAGATACGCACCTCTCCTCTGCAGTGTACCCAGACCTCCGGCAACGAACCAACTAAGCAACGTCATGACTGTCACGGCTACCAGCTGCAGAAATGGCCCGATGTACTGGATATTTTAATTAAAAGGACACAAAAACAGTTATGAGGATAACAACTGCAATACCCGCATAGGCATATGAAATATTTGGTTACATGTCGTTTTTCCGTAGCTTTGATATTTAAAAAAGGTGTTTACCGTAAGTTTCTTTTGTATGTAATTCTAAACATTTGTAAGTCCGGATATTAGTTACTACGTAATTCCAAAAATATAATAGGGTTTGTAATTCCTAATACATAATTCGGGATGATCATTATTCAGAAACGAAAAAGAACCCTATTTTATCATTTTCGAAATATTAGGTACCTTAGGAAAGAAGAACGAGTACCCCGAAGATTCAACTACTTCACTTCAAGGTACTATGTCCCATTTGCAGGCCCAAAAATGAAAAAGTTAAATTCCAACTGCATTTGAAAGATAATACTAACTTAGAACTTCCCTAAAAAAGGTAGGGCTTGAAAATGTCTTCAAGTGGGAAAATAACGACTATTAGTTGTCAAATTGACTTTAGGGCTATAGAGCCCAAAAGTAATAGTCTTGATTTTCAGACAATTGTACCGAATGGTCATACGTTTTATACTGCGCAAAGATTCAATGGGTGGTATTCTCATAAGTTAAGCCGGGACTAAGTCCAGACTAAACAAGAATTTTAGTTCACACTTTTATGGAATGCTAGGTTTCATCTTCCTCCTTCAATATTCATGACAAAGATAATCTACCAAAGACTTTTTGGAAATTCAGTTCATACTCATATAATCTTTTTCTTCCCATTTCATTGCAAAATTAATTTTTGGAGACTTTTCATTGAAGGATTAAAATAATCTGTAAAGGATAAATGAGTTGACAACAGGCACTCCATAAAAGCGTGGACTAACTTAGTGCGCGCTAACTTAGTACGCGCTACCAGAATACCACCCAATCAGTTTAATCTTGGCCATCACAAGAAGTGGGTTATTGATGTAGACAAATGCTCATGTACCCTTTACAACTCTTTTCATGTATGTTATTACCAAAGAAGAAAAAAAGTCAGTCAGTCACTCAATAGTGTCTGACAGTGAAGTCTAGCAAGTAAACGGGTTTCCTTGCATAATTTGAATATGAGGACACTGCTAACGTTTAAATTTCAGAGATAGGACATACATGACATATTCATAATTCCTGCAAAGTTCTACAGCATTTGAGGTTAGCTGCAAAAGGGACATAGTACCTTTAACCCAGCTACTTATAAATCACACTGCGTGAATTCTCTTTATAGATATGATTTTTCGACCACATATGTTTCTTTTAAGAGCTACGCAAGGACATCATTAAAAGGCACTTATCTAAAAATTGCACTTAGACTTTTCGTTATGTTTGCAGTCGTTTTCTTTAAATTTAAGGACGTTCCGCAGTACGTGTGCACCTTAGCTGCGCAGGGCTAGCTGATCATGTCTTTACTATGCGCAATACCAGGAACTCCAACCATTGTGAATGGTAAATTCATAACCAGCTGGTCCAGAGTGCGCAACAACATTACTGCGGAACGGCAATAAATTGGAAGAAAATGACTGCAAAGTTGACGAAAATTCTAAGTGCAATAAATCGGTATTGCACTCTCTTTGTAGATAATTATCTCTTAATGCTGTGTTCGAGTAGCTCTTAAAAACACATTTGATTAAAAGACACTATCTATTAGGTAAACTAACGCAGTAACGGTTTTCAACATTATTTTTAAGATGGCTACTTGAGATACAAATCTCAAGGAAGTGCATTCTAAATTTAAGATAGCATCAAAATCATGTTGTACATCTAAAAAGCATTCATATTATTCATCAAAATGGCTACAATAATCAAGATGTGACCCTTATCTACTTTTGGATATTAAAAAAATACAAATATTAACAAAACAAATTGTTGTTAATCTAAATTGAAATTCACTGTGTAGTTTAAAAAGAAGAAGTTTATAACAAGCGCAGAAGAACACAATTTAAATTACATCATAATCAAGGACAAAAATCATATTGCAACTCTCACCGGATGAATATTCCACTCTAAAAGAACAACACATTTCCAGCAGCTTTAAAATGTGAATAATTTTCTATTTATTGACTGAAATTTGAAGAAAAAATTAAGAAAATCTTTCACGCGATTACCTGTGAAAAGAGTTGTGGAAAAGGTATTCTAAATAGTTTGATTCTGAATTTATTTATCCTGAAGTTGATATGAAATTGCTGCTTTGATAATTTTCCGTATACGAAAGACAAAAAATAATTATGTGAAAGCTCACAAAATTATCTTTTCCTTTACAAGATCACTACTTTCTTCTTCTCTTTCTTTTCATAGAGGTGTTGTGGTCTAGTGGATAAGTCACCCGACAGCATAACAAAAGGTACGGGGTTCAAATCGTAGCCCCGCACTAGCGTTCTTTTGGAAAGACGATAATCTGCATTTGCCACTCTCCACCTCCGAACGTTTAATTTAGTTTGTTCAGCATTGTGAGCGTCTATAAAATGGCGCCTGGCTGGAATGCTCCCCAGGAGTGGAGAATTCGCATTCGATCGAATGTATTAGGCGCTATATAAAAGCGAAATATTATTATTATTATTATGATAGATTATGGGCTTTCTTTGTACCTGTAGAAGTTCGGGCACAAAATGCCAGAGATGACGTAATCTGATGCTAACGAAGACGATGAGGGTGATCGTCATCACAAGCGACATCACTACACCGATCTGTGGTCGTAGGAAAACAAAGAAATAAAATATGATTTGACGCGGAATTAAGCCATTGACTACGGGTAGAGAATGGTTCCGATTTACGCCTGTGAAATTGTATTCCGACATACTTCAATTCAGTTTAAAAGATGAAATTTCTATGTGTATAGAGGTAAATATTTTTTTATATTTATGACTACGCATGAAGACAGCTAAATTTTGTAATTAAAGGAAACGAAATAAGCCATAACCAAACGAAAATCCAATTTATGTATCTTTACTATTTTTTCATCACCAAAATAAATCCATATTTCGTATCCTATTCTGTTCTTAGTAAACCATGCCTGAGCCTTTATTTTACATATAAGCTAAACAAATATCATGTTGAAAGTACATTGGACTAATAAATACATTGAATTATTTGAATTGAAAAGTCAGTTGTCAACGGGATAACAGCTCCGTCACAGGGTCGAAACAAAAGATTAAAACTGTCATGATTACAAAGTCATTATATTAACGAGTATCGACGGACTAACAATGAAGTATTATCGTAATCTGATAAACCTATTAAATAAAAGGAACTCGGAACTCTGTTTATAGGTGGATACGGACAAACAAGTTACCTCTAAATATAAAAAAGGCAAATTATATGTTTTTAACTAATTCAATACAAACACTCCCTGGTGACATAAACATGAATTAGGTAAATATTAAACGTGTTCAATCTACCAAATTCCTAGGAATATACATATCTTGGAAGATGATGATGATGATGATGATGATGATGATGATGGTGATGGTAATGATAATGATGGTGATGATGAGGATGAGGATGATGATGATGAAGGTGACAATAATAGTGGTGGTGATGATGATGGTGATAATGATGATGGTGATGATGATAATAATGATGATAATGAGGATAAATTTAATGATCACGATGATTATACAAATCATATTAAAACGTACCTTGTGTAACATGTGTAATTGAAGTCTTTCGCTTAGAATCATGTGTAGAAATCCAAAAATCTGGGATATGGAAAAGAAAAAGCAAATCAACATTAAAAATCAAGAAGTAAAGGGACACATTATGCTTATCTAGGAATGGTTACATTTACAATCCGAAGTTTAATCGATCTTATAATTTCTTTATCTTGTGTGTAAAGGGTAAATCGAAATAGAAGTAAAAAAAAAAAAAAAAAAATGCATTCAAATAACAATTTAACAATAGAATACCGCATATTATTTTAGAATCAAGTTCAAGTTCATTTTATTCAAAACCACACAAGACATGATATAACCTTTTACATAAAAGGGAGACTGGTAACAAAGACTAACTCCACTAAAATAACCTCGAGGGTACGCAAATCTTAAGTTGCATACTTTTTCACTTTTGCAAATTCGGTTTATTTTTTTTAATGAAGAGGAACTCTCCAATCAATATTGCGAATGATGAAGCCTACATGTATGAGGGCGGAATTAGATACTGAAGTGACAGCATTCATCCCAGTAGTGGTCAACAGAGGGCGATCTTTCACAATTGTGAAGCTCTACCATTAATCAACTTCATCATTAATCACCCTTTGTATCCAAAAATGAATAGACAGGGAGCTACCAATTTGTATGTGGGATGTATCTGGTCAGCCCTGTGTGCCGTAGACAAAATTTTATGTAAGGTTGTTAATATTGATAAAATAATGAATGCAAATTGGATTCCAATTCCATGGAAAGGGAACATCCAATAAAAATTAAAAATCTCTATCGCATAGTGTCAGAAGGAGTAAAGAGAATGATATGGTTATAATAATCACTTTTGTTTTTAAAGGCATACGTACCATGAGAAGCATGATGTAACCAAATGTTACGTAAGAGATGATCTGAAATGTGAAATAGAACGGGAACCATACTCCTGTTGACTTCCAGAAACCCCTAAAATGAAATTAATAAAAAGAAAAGTAACATTCAAATATTTTGATTTTGATTTGATTTGATTTTCTTTTGCATTCATATAAGTACACAGCTTTCCAATAACAATAGTAATATAGAATACTATAAGCATTTTTTTCTGACAGTGAATCATAAATAAGCAAATATATATAACAGTTGTTTTTTTCAAAAACGAAATGATAAATTTCACTAAGTCATAAATACCGAATTGCGTCAAACATTATACAATTATTTGTGGAAGACGGACTGTCATTGTCAGCAGATTGCTTGAAAATATGACAGCCCCAGACTAAAATCATGAAATAGATTAACACATTTATTAAGCAGAATGGATAAGTAATTGAAAATACAAATTACAGGATAACACACAGACTTAATTCCTTTAAAGATTTTGTATAGATAATGAGCAGAGAACGATATTGAGTTAGACAAGAAACTATGAATGGCCAAAGAAGTCATGAAGTGGTATATAGTAGACGTAAAAAAAAGCTATTTAGATGCCTTCAAAAACACACACACAAAATGGGGATATTCATCGCGTTCATTGAAATTCATTGCACAGTCCCACACTATCACATTTCTGTCATTACCTTGGCCTATAGCCCTATTACATCATGCGCAAATTGACGTCATCTACCTGCTCCAATTTCTATCTTTTAAGTCCGTTTTTGATTAAATGGACATCCGTCAAATAAACTCATTTCCTAAGAACAGACCGAAATGTTCGGTCTGATGGTAACTTTAACTTTCTCAAAACGTAAAATATGCCCTTTGCCAACAAATCCTATTTTCATTGGGTTTGTATGAAGGGACTCAGGAAGGACAAAGACTTTGCTCTATTTGGTGCATTGGACATCATCATGAAGTATAGCATCATTAATTTTGCCGAATGTTTTTTTAAGAGAAGATCATTAGCTCTTAGTATATTAAGCCGATTTATAGAGATAGTGGTTACAGACGCTAAAAGAAGAAACAAGTATCTTTTTAAAAAAATACATGTATATCCTTTTTAATAGCACTGAAACAGCTTCTATTCATTAATGAAAGATTAACCTCCCCCAAAAATGACAAAAACAGGGTGACAAAAAAAAAGGCAAAAATACGGAGATCTTAGAACGTAATGAGCTGGTCACCTCTGAATACCGCCCTCAATGAATTAAGGTTTTCAACAAACGTGCGATGATGTGCAGAATTCAAATTCTGAATTCGTTATTGATGCGATTAATCCATTAACTTACACATTTGAATATCATTCCAAAACGTCCATTTCTATTTTGTTTGGATGGTTTGGATGATTTCACTGATTGTATTGGATCGGAAAGGTTGTAGAGATAACCAGCCAGCCTTAGGCTGTTCATACAGTCAAGATCCAACATTTATCTCAATACCCTTTTTCCTCAAATAGATTTGAATACTTAAAAGCAACAAAATTTGATTTAGGTACGTGAGGCATTTCATTGAGTATAATAACAGGGGAAGTCCACTCTGATAATAAGTTGGTTTTAAAAGAATTATTTTCCCTCAAGCAAATTTTCTATCCATACATGCACCTAAATAAAACTATCGTAAGCATGTTTCTATACAACCTCTCTATGGAAAAGAAATCTATTCCGTCATCAATAACGAAGAAAAAAAAAGTTTATGAAATTTCATGTACACAGCAAATTGGAGAGGAGCTCACAGGATACGTCACAGTGTTGCCAATAATTATGTGTTTGATTGATCGCAACTTCAACAATCCATAATTTTCTTATTATTAATCGGAATTTGCTCAAACTTTCACCGACCTGTTCCTCTCATATTTTTCTTCTATTAAAACCAACTTAATATCAGGGTGGACTTCCCCTTTGACGATTGTACTTACGCGTTCACACTGTCAGCATCATTATCTGAAGAAACCCATAGGAACATATCGAAGAGAGTTGCGAGGAATGTGAACGCCATCACACAAAACCATACGCGCTCAGCCTGCATGGCAAACAGAAAGGGATTCAAGTTTAATTTTATTTCATTACAATAAAAGCATTATTTTAGACGTACACATCAGATATACAGCACATAGGCAAATTATTATATATACATTACATACATACATTATATATACATATATACATTAAGGGTACCACAAAAGAAGGCGGTCTCGTCAAAATAGTCCCCTGGTGAACAAAAGTGAAGTGCTCGAAAGCAAGAGGAGAGTATATTTAAACATTTTATTACATGAATATGGGAAACAAACAATAACAACAACAAATACAATTACATTGAAAGATTGAAATATATAACAACACATAGAACGATATATAACAATTACAAAGAGAAAAAGAAAGACCAGACAGCCCTAAACAAAGTTTAGAAACAAGCATATTAAAAGCTTTAGACTACAATTTCAGAAAATAATGGGAATTTCATTAATTTTCTCTCATATGGAGTGATATTTAATCGATTTGGTCTCATTATCACCTGGACCTTTCGTATGAGAGTCATGGGCCTGTACTAATAATATACCTCGGTGCTCTCATATTACTATACCACGCTTGATATGGTCTGAACAACTTATTTAGGTATATATTAGGATGCAAATTTATCCGAAATACAAATACATGTATAGTGTTTACAAAAAGAGTTACGAACCCCATAGCAACCATAATTACAAGCCAAAGGCCAAATTTATTGAACGTATTGTACGAATCGTTTGAGGAGTATCTCTAAAGAAACTCTCATGGTAGAAAAAAACTTGAACATGATCTAGGTTTCATGAAGCTATCAAATTATCTAAATTATGTGTATAAATGATCAGGATCCGTCTTAAAATCATGATGGATTCGTATTAATTGCAACTGAGCTTGAGTTTGATATAAATCGCATTTATACGAGAGAATGCTATGCGATGATAATGTGCGTTTGATGGAAGACCTAACGATAATAATAATAATAATGATAAAAACGATGCTTATAATACAAGCGCTTACCACCAAAGTCTCGAAGCGCTATAAGTTCGATAAGTTCGAATCTAACATCCTCCCCCCCCCCCCAAAAAAAAAAAAAAAAAAAAAAATTGGTGGACGCAGTTCTGATAATCCACAATTTAATCACCTCCTAACATCCGACTAAATAATAAAACGTATGAGGCAAACAAACAGACAAGCTAACCGTATCGCCATATTCTGAAATTCTTGTCAATTTACCATCATTAGTCTCAACAAGAATTCGTAGAAAAAGAATTGGTGGATCTTCTTTCGAAAGTTAAAATGACATATCAAGGCTAAAAGAGATAAGAGCATTATCTGTCACAAGATGAATTCATTCATGACCCTCGCTTCCCAGAAACATCGGATAATATGTAAGAATGCTAAAAGGATTAATTCAGCATTCCTATAGAAACATATATGGCTGGTTTTAAATTTAAATGGATTGGTTAACTTTGCCTTAGATTCTAAAACAAAATCCTGGATTTAGCTCATGCTACAATGATAATTATAAACCTTTAGGTCAGTCAGGAACCCCATGACTTTTACAAGCCGATCGCCGGTCTGATTATCAAGACATTTATGATTGGAAATCAGATTTTGCGTTTTCCTAACGGCTTTCATAACACTACTAGTCTATTGGGGGAAATGAGTATGGTAAAACCGGTCACTCAAATATTTTTCCTTTTTTGAGGCACTTGATGATCATTTCGAAGCAATATTTTTAGGGCTTTAATATTACACCACATTGCAGACATTGATAACACGTAGGGCCATGCATCTCAGATTTAAAATTAATAAACGATGCCTTTAAGCTAGATATATCTTCGTAAATTCTGTTTCTCTATCTCGGCTCTCTTGCAAGTTTGACTTCTGAAAGATATTCTGAAGTGAGACTGTGTCTTTAAATCTTGGATATTTTCACATACGCATGAACAGCGGCGGATCCAGGATTTGAAAATCGCGGCGACCGATAGTTCGTTCAGTGGGGGTGGGGGCTAGTGGAGCACTAAATAAACAAAAAAGACCCCCACCCCCCCCCCCCCCCAAAAAAAAAAGACCCCCCAAAAAATCAAAAGTAAAAGGTAAATTTGTAGTAACCATCTTTTTTAAATACTTTTTTAGGGGGCCGTCTTTTTTCAAAACTTTTTTTGCCAGGGGGGGGGGGGGGGCGGGCCAGTCTCTCTCCCCCCCCCCCCCCGTGAATCCGCGCCTGCGAATTTACATGCATACAAGCCTCATTTTAGAACCAATAAAAATCAATTTAATTTCATCTCTGAATACTTTTACATGTATTTACCAACTTGACAGGATAATCGAAATATCTTTATTCTGACAAATGATATGCAAAGTTGTCAAAGTAGACATGAGAGTCATGAAGAGATAAAGCATGGTAATTCGAGCTCCGATATCAACAACAATAACTGAAAGCAAAATATATATATATTTTTTTTTACTCACCGTTTTAGTGGACATCTTTTGTGTATATGATTGGCGTTTTCTGCATCCATAGCAACACGTCACCCAGCCTGCACAGCATCTTGAGCAACCTCCACCCATTGTGTTAAGCTTGGTGACGTCACTCTTGTTCAGCCACTGATATGTCAGAAGTTACTGCAAAAGATGAGGAACATTATGAAATATTAATTAGAAAACAATAAAATGAGGAGGCGTTATGGCTCAGCGGTATAGCTGTGGTCTCATAGCTGGGGGGGGGGGGGAGGGGGGAGGGGGGGGGGGGGTCCTGGATGCGAAACCAAGTTGATATACGCTAACGCACCTTGGTGTGGCATTACACCTCGTGACAATGCCCCTCGGATAGGACTTATCGCCTTAGGTCCGTTCGATAGCTTAGCTCCGAGATTGTACTTACCTCCTCAGCAGTCAGGTAAAATAAACCCAAACAAAATATCGATTAATCAATTGAGAATTAATGAAGCTTTAAAGAGTCTTTAAAACAAATATAGACCGGATCGGAAATGAATTTTTGTCGGCGTATTTACATCATGTTTGCAATGGGAACGATTTAGCATTTGTTATTGATATCAAGTTTTATTGAAGCAGGGCCCTGATCAGGGATATCAATCGACCAAAATTCTCTAAACTTTTAGAACAGTCCTTTAAATTTGTTTGTGATTCATCTTGGAATATCATCAACCCTGGGGAAAACTCTTAATCAAAGCTTCGCCAAAGTTACTTGCTTTGACAAGGTCACGGGTAAACCACGGAGCTAATACTTTTCTCACGGTGATGTTATTTTCAAAGCGGAAACATGAGTGAAGGCCATAGGGAAAGTTGTGAAATACTGAATTATTGTATCATTTTAAAGTCCTAAGTCATTTGAGCGTCGGAAGTATATTTACACTAGACTGCAATATATTACAATTATATGTGTGATAATCAATATTTCAATATTATATAAAAGGTAACATAATACTTAAAACTTTCATTGGGGTATTAATCGTAACATATGAATCAGGATAAAGCAGACAGAACTGCAAAAAATCACTAGGCTCGAGAAAATGAAGTGAATAACAGTTTGCTTACGTAGTTTGAAGGTGAATGGGAGCTTAAAATACAATGTACACGTCAGGCCATTAAGGGAAAACCCAAACTGATTTTGCCTAATGCATTGTATTGAAAAATCTAGACAAACACAGGTTATACAACATAAATGAATCAGATTCAGATAATCTTTATACATTTATCTAGATGAGGATGGCTTATCGGAGTTTGATTATCATTTGCTTTTGAAATACAACAGGTACAATGAAAGGAAACGATTATGATAAAAAGAAATAAAAGAAAGTATGGGGAAATAGAGTTGGGGGGAGAGAGAGAGAGAGAAAGAGAAAGGGAGGGAGAGAGAGGGGAGGGAGGGGGGAGGGAGGGAGAGAGAGAGAGGGAGAGAGAGAGTGAGACACAAAGAGAGAGACAGACAGACACAAAGAGACATAGAGAGATAGAGTGATAGAGAGGGGGAAGAAAGGGGAGGGGGCAGGGAGGAGAAATATGGTGGGAGGAGAGGGACAGGGGGTGGGGCTACAGTTTGAGACCGGGAAGGATTGGGTAATCGCCCTTCGTGAAGTATCATTACACCGGGATTAAGAAAACAAATACTTGAAGGACTTAAGAGAATCGCATTTAAATCCTTTCAATTGTAACTGAAGATATGATTATGTTACATCAAAGCTTCATACTACATGCAACATCATAATGATGACACATTCTTAAGTAATACACATGGGTTAAATCATTACAGGATCACGTGACACTGACACGGGGGGGGGGGGGGTGTTACCGTTACATACACCAGACTGCCAAGAAAACTTATAACAAAAGAGCAAATCATTTTCCATAGTCCTAGCTTACACAAACTAAAACAGAATTACAACAAAGCTTTTTTTGTACCAGTAAACAAAATCATAAATACAACATAATTCGTTGTTCATAATTTCACAATATATATGACTAAAATATAACACAATCACATAGTAGGATAATATTATCGCACTACACACAGTGATAGCCTTGTATGATTTATGACGCATCTTTACCAACTTAAAAAAATGTGCTGGTTGATGACCTAGTTGACTTTGATATTCAAAGGACGTTCCTCTAAAGGCTACCATACTTTTTTCCTGTTCCACTAAGATAAGTAGTCCGAGGCCTCAGCCATTTTCATACGGAATCACTTACTGTCGATTTTAAAAGAAATATAATTTGACCGTTATTCATCACGTGGCGTTGTAGGTACACGCCTAATTACTCCGACAGTTTATCAGGATATTGATTCACTTTTAAAACATCCTGCGAATGTGGGTAATTAACCTGATTTCCATGCATGTCTGATCTATTGGTAGTAACAGTGATAATTATGTTTTATACAGGCGATACGAATGGCACCAATGTTCCCTGTTTGTTAGGTATTACCGGGACATATTGTCATGTTGTTGCACATCATCATTTTGCATAATCTAGGTTTAATAAATGAAAATTTAATTGTTGCACCAGCATTGGTATAAAGATGGAATATATTTCAATGGATTAATACAATAAAAACCATGGTAAAATCGATCAAAGTGTATCTTTGCCTTGTATATCACACACACACACACACACATGCACACCATGTGTCTTTTTAATCCACCTCGACAAATTGGCACCCCTCCCCCGCGCCGAGGAAAGGGTCTCCTCTTTGGCTAGGCCTCTGTATGTCTGTTATCCATGTATCTCGTGTTGAGGCCAGTAGAAAGGGCCGCCATTCGGACAAATGACAAATCACATTTGACGTTAATTATGACGGCTCTGACAAAAGTGAAGCGTTCTCCAATGTGTCTATTGGATGTATGAGGGTCGTTATTACCTACTAATCTTATACTATGCTCTCGTTAACTTTTTCTTCTGGCGACAACCGGGGCAGGGGTGCTAGGTCAAATCTCACTAGTGATAATGATGTCCCACTGTCATTTGGTTATCAGGATTATCATCGTGAAGTATGTCAAGTTCTACTTCTGTGTCATCTCAGTTCGAACGTCATGATTGACCTGTATGGTCGTGATAATATCCTTCACTACCAAACCTATTGCAATTTTTAAGGGAGGGTGGGGGGGGGGTGTGTCATGAGTGATATGGGTTCTAAAAAGTTTGCAATACTAAAATGGGTTGGATAATATGGAGGCGTATTTACGTTGTTTGGTCAGCGTGAAAGATAATTTCAGAGACCTTTTAGAGAACCATTCGGAGTAAAAAGTCTGGTCCATTCAACCGTCGCCTCATCTTTGTTTGTCTATCTGTTCCCCTTTTTTTCTTTTTTTCTTCCTTTCTCTCTCTCTCTCTCTCTCTCTCTCTCTCTCTCTCTCTCTTACCCCTTCTCTCTCTTATCCCTTTATCTCTCTCTCTCTCTCTCTCTCTCTCTCTCTCACTTTCTTCATTCCTAGTCTACCCACGCTTACCCTCATGAAGAGGAAATTCTCCAGAACGAAGCTATGTTAACCTACATTGTGATGGAAACCTACTAGCACTCGCGTTATCTGTCAAGTCTGTTTGTAACCAATTCTGGTACCTCCTTGGTGTAACTCAGTTGGATGCATGAATCATGCCTATTTTAAAGAGAAAATGATACGTGTCTAATGGCCAACTTAAAGCGCTGAGAGAAATATTTTCCCCAAAACGTTTTACCTTCTCTAACACGTCTGTAAGGGCTCTTTTACCCTACCCTGGTTCCGCGTATGTGAGCAATCATTAAATAAGTGATATATCTGGTAAGACAGAAAATTATTCCTTTTTAATTTACTAGAATGATGGAATCCTTTCCCAACTGACGAGACAATAATAGTCCCTACTTCTTGTTTATAAAAATAAAACCACCATGATAAAATGTGCGAACCTGATGATTATTGTTGATGTTGTTGTTGCTCTTGTAATTTGCTTTGTTCTTCTCCTTCTACTTCGTCTTCTTCTTCTTCCTTCGTCTTCTTCTTCTTATTATTATTCTTTTCCCGCTTCTTCTTCCTCTTCCACTTCTTTTTTCTTCCTTAATCGTTCCCAATTTTCAAATCTTCCCTTGATAAAGTTCGTGTCAATTAATCACTGCTAGAATCGCATCATTGAAATTAATCAGCAATTAAAACTACTCCAGTTGATTGTTTACAGCACTTAATATTATCAGTTATCAATAATATTAATGCTGTTTATTATCTTTACTGTGCACGTAAACTTACTTGAAAGTCACGTTATAATGGATTAAGAGTCAAGTGAATGATCACGACAGCTCAACTTAGTTGAGAATACACGCTACTCTTTTACACGAACAGT